>NW_020271295.1:3881702-3884015 GCF_002803265.2 Melanaphis sacchari
GGTGTATGTGCAAAGCGAATATACAGTTAAACAATGTTAAACACTAGTGTCTAGTTATACACGACCGAAAGACAATTTGACAAACTGACATCGAGTTACGGTCATCACTCATCAACATACGCGCATTCACAAGACGGCAACGAATAACGATCAACGATTGTTTTTTTCCAGTAATACGCTGCGTCGCGTCGCATTTTGGTCTTATATCTAATCACGCATGTGTCTCGATGCGGGCGAGCACGGTCTTAGAAGACCGTGCGGGCGAGTGTCATTTCGGTGTATTACAAACACTGTCTTAGATTATTACAAATATAATATGGATAACTAAAATGTGGGTATATATGATATTTTGTAAAATAAAAATAGCTATACCTATATGAAATATCATATAATGGAGATTGCCTAAATAAGTTATTATTAGTTATATTACACAAATATTTAAACGCCAACATATATAATATAATACAATATTTTATAGTAAACTGTAGTGTAATAATATAATACCGTATACATTATTGAACTATTCTATTTATATATTATCATTGTAATAGAAAAAATTGATAAAATAATTACATGCATAATATAATCTATATAAGTAAAAAAGTGCATAGAGTATGCAGTCGCGTTTACCAAAAATTATATTTTATACTAATAGGTTCTCCTATTTTCTATTTTTTTATTTTACGTTAAATTAAAGGGGTTTTTTTATAGTAATAACTTAATAAGTTAATATTCTTTTTTTTTACTGGTATTAGATATAATTATTTTTATTTTTATTTTTTATTCATGGTACAGCATCAACAGCTAAGGTTATTAGCTTGCAACAATTTATTATACATTAAGTTAATAAAGACCGTGTATTAAAAAATATAGCAACAGTTATTATTATAGTTTTATGCAATTTTCAAAAATTGGTTTTGTTTTAAATCAGGTACAATTAATTACCAAAATCTATATGTACACTAAAAAAATCCATCCAGTTTTCATTATTTTATTATATAATGCTTTATCGTAACATTCATAACTATAGGTACGAAAACCATTGAAATAAGAATACACTTTTTTTAATTATCATTAGTAATGGCTAATATTAGTAATTACCAGGTATAAACTTAATGTTAGGTAAATGTTTAGATACTTATATAAATAAAAAATACGTAAAATACGTAAATAAAATACGTAAATAAAATACGTAGTACATCATAAACATTTTTTTTCAAATGTTAAATTTAAACAGCTGCCTTAGAAGTATTAAAACAAATTAATTTTTGGATATTACTTTGTTCATTATTAGGATATTTACCTAAGGTTATCACAGACTCCACACACTTTTTTGAGGAGGGATTACAACCCTAGAAGTTCTAGACTAGAACCCGACCCCCCGTGTATGCCACTACTTATTGATAATGGACTTAATAAATATATAAATACATAAGTATAAAAAACAAACAATTAAAGAGTAGTATTATGTGTCAGGCAATTTTACGTTTTATATAATCAATTTTTCGAGTAAGTCAATGATATTATGATACAACAATTTTTCTGTTTTACTTTTACTTATAAAAAAAAATTAATTTTGATTTGGGTTTGTATTTACTTTACCCAAATAATATAATTCGCGGATCTAATCTGTATAATCTGTTTTCGATATATTAATTTAAATATCAAATAGATACACTGTAGATGTATTATTTCTGATACAAAATAATCATCAGTAAAAAACATATCCTGTAAATATCATTAACAAAATATCCAATGAATGTTCTTAACAAATCAAATTTTCAATATAATTTATCTGATATTAATACCTTATTATTAATAAGATATACTATGAATGTATTATTTATGATAACGATTTCCAGATATAAAATAATTATCACTAATAACATATTCTGAATATATCATAAACAAAACATCCAAACAATGTTGTGAACAAATCAGATTTTTGATATATTATTTCTGATATTAAAAAGATATACTGTAAATATGTTATTTATGATAAATATTTTTTATATATCAAATAAACATTAATTATTAGATGTATAGCAAATATCATCCAGAAAATATCTTATAAATATTCCGCACAAATAATTTTTTTTGATATCGAAATCTTGATGTAGTGAAATTATCACATAAATATAGAAAAAATATAAATTCATTTTGAGTTATCATCAAATTATATTATGTATATCAACTAACGAATATACAAAAATGTATTTAGATTGAATATCAAATATATATCAATGTATTATTTTTACTATATGGGTAGATATAAAGAAATTAAAGAATGGAACGACATTAAAAAATTATTAT
>NW_020271296.1:0-26523 GCF_002803265.2 Melanaphis sacchari
ATATATATATATAATATATATTTATAGTTATATATAGTGCTTAAACACTAAACCTTTACCCTAATACCATAAAATGGATTTTTAATGAAAGGCTACAGTGTTGCCTAAAATATTTCACCTTTCTTAAAATATTGATCTAGTTGACACTGTGATTTAACTTTAGTTAGGAACGTAACTTCGGTTTTTTCTTTTAAAGAACAATTTTAGATAAGTACCTATTTTCATTTTATGGATTTTTTATATTATTCACTTAAATTTTTTAACACTTATACCATGTGTAAACTTGATAATATTTAACGATAAGTACAAATCTAAGACATTAAAATTATTCTTGTTTACCTTAAAAAAAAAATTCAAAGTGGTCCAATAAGCCAATTCTATCCCAGAATTCAGAAAATACACTTAAATAATTTTGAATTGTTTTAAAGAAATATTCTATCTAATAAATTTAAAATTCTAACTAAAAGTAATACAATCTATATTTATGCATTTTGAAATTAATAGCGATGGATTCAAAGACATATTAAACGATAATATCTTTATAATTCAATAATTATTATTATAAGTTTTAATTTTTTTAGTTGAACTATCTCATATTTATTTTTAATTTTTTTTAAATCCTTGAGAAAATAATATTTTTTATCTCTTTATAATATATCTTATGAATAAAAAAAAGTGCTGTCCAACAGGAATAAATAGTAATTAATACAATATATTATATTATATTGTTTATACTCTTTTATTTTTTTATATATTCACTTATCTTAATCCGTATATGAAATACTATGAAAATTACAAAATAATAATATCTAAAATTCAATTAGTGTATTGAAAGGTTAATACTATGTTATTACATGTTTGATTGTTTTATTAATAGTTGTCATCAACAATACGATGATAAGTCGATTGGGAGGTATTATGTTGATTTCATTAATTATTTGTGAAATAAGTTGACATAAATTAATAGATATCATAAATATATAATACAATAATTTATATTAAAAAAATGTCAATGACAGTTATAGGTATGCCATTGAAAAACTAATTAATATATTGTATATTATGTTATATTTTTTTATTTGTTATAACCAAAAGTGAACAATTTCACACTAACTATACTACAAGATAAGTACTAAAAATTAATATTTTTGGTCACTATTCCAAATGTATTTATTTATTAGCTTAATATAGCTAATATTAAATCATTAAAATGTATGTTGCAAAGGTAAAAAACGTCTTAGTAGAATTTAGACGAAATAAATTCATAAAAAATTATAACTTTAATTAATAATTAACAAATTTAAACGTATGATAAAATCTATCGAAAATGTCTAGAACTATAATTGGAAATTATACTATTATTAATATTTCATATTTTTAAAACTTTTAAGTTATATATTTTTTTTATTTATTATTAATTATTATTATCTAGTTTAATTTATAAGATAGATATTTCAATTTTATGTAATATTTAAGCATGTTAATCTATTTAAACTACATAACATAATGTATATGCCTATAAAATATGTTTAACTAATTTTATACAAAAATAATTATTTATATATAAATGTCTTTGAACAATTGCAATTTCATAAAAATTAACAAAAAAAGTAATAATAAAACGATTAAACCTTGAGAGATTCGTTTTTTCCTTTGATTCTCGGTCTATTAACTAAATTATCAACCTAATGATATTTTATGTTTAAAAAAAAAATGATGCGAAATTGTGTATTCGTGTGCATCATACCATACTTTATAATGATAATACACATATATTTATGTTTATACACTAACATTTTTAAACTCGTATACATAACATTGTACCACTATTGTATCACAGCCCATGTGATTTAAACATTCAAAGACTAGTGTTCACACACTAAAGTACACATTAACATTATTGTTGGGTTTTGAAACGTTGCCAAAGTAACTTTCTAAAATTGTCGCAAGACAAACTGTTTTTAGAATAATTAAATAACCATATTAATTAATTTGTGAATATGTGTTTACAAGGCATTAAAAAAACAACTAAGATCGAAAGCAAAAGATCGTAGTTCTATGGTTTTGTAACTTTGTAAGTTTAGTATAAGTATAGTACCAATATTGTTAAAATACAGTAAATACCTATTCGTACTATTCCATTAGATGCTTATTAACAGGTAATATATGATAAAGTATTATTATAATATTATCTATACCGACTATGTCGATTATATATATGAAGGTATAATAACAATTAACTAACCTGATAATAATCCATATAATTTCCAAAGCCCATGTGGTTGCAAGAACATGTACAAGTCTGAAGATGATATTTGAGATCTAAATCTAAGTCGAAATCCTCTCTGTCGAACATTCCTGGCACATGACCCCTTTCTCTCTGATCTGTAGATCTTCTGGAACTTTGTTTCTTTCCACAATTTAATTCGAATTCCACTCCAGCCAGTCTGGTATTCATCCGTACGCATGAAGATAACTGCCGACCACATCGTTCTTGTAACAATTGTTCAACCATAGTCATTAGCTAACTATCTGTAAGAATAAAAGTAAAAATAGAATTTTGATTACAAACTTGCTATAAAATTAAACCATATAAATGCATAATCACGTTTATATATAACAATGTGTTTTACATCAATTCGCTGTTTTGCAAATATACTAATCGTGATTTAATATCAAATTCTAACCTAACACAAACACATCATAAACAATTTTATGAATTCTAAAATGGGTCAAATGTATAATTAATAAAATACTGTATATTCAATAAATAGTACAAATAAAATTACATGTTATATTACAAATATGAACTTGTAACTAAACTGTTTCTTTACGGCTATATATTTATCTACTATAAAGTTAAAAATAATAAATTTTATCAGGACAACTTACATTCAAATATTATACGAATAATATGACATTATAAGTAAATATTTTAGATAGGTAGTGTAAGTTTATTTATCAATTTTATTAAAACTAAATTTTCCATCTCAAATGAACACAATTTCAGTTCTATTATAGTATTATATATATTAATATGTTCTTATCAAAACAAAACTATTTATCATGGGGCATCAATTAAATTACATTTGGGAATACCTTGTACCTGCATTATTTTCAACTGATCATTTTTTTCACTTTTCACCTTTTGATTTATTCCTCAGAATTTTTCATTGCTTTTGAACATGGAGAAATCAAAAGTTTCAAAAAGTTAAACTAGTCTTTTAAAAGATATCTAGTAAATATATATAGAGAGATGAAATTTTTGAACTTTCACTAAGTTATTTTGCACTGTAAAATTAAACAATAATGGTCCAAAACATTCTGAAGACGGCCTTTTAAATTAAATGACAAATACAATTAATACAATGATGAAAATAACTTTTGCGAAACACACAATTAGTTTATACCTATATTTTATAACACACAGTGTGTATGTGTGTGATACATATTATATAACATATACCATAAATATGTATTCATTTCCATAGTTTACATGAAAATTATTAGTGAATATCATAGTATATTTAAATGTATTATTGCTTTCCATAGTTTCAAAGTTTAATTATCGGGTTCCGTCCGGCACGGGAAACAAATAAACCATTAATTTCCTGCTTGTATAAAAATAATCAATCCCTTCAAGCGTAATTCGATAATGAGAGAGAAAAACATCCACACATTTTACTATCGAGTGTAAAAGAGAGACAGAATGACTGAGATAATAGTGGGAGCACATTTGTTTGTCTCTAAAAGGACTATTACCGTAGGTTCGTTGTTAACGATTTTGGATGGAAATTTTTATTGGTCACGTTTTACACTAATATTATGTATATTGAATGAAACACTGGAGCTAATAAAAATACGAAGATAACACTTGGCACTTTTTACATTCAATAACAATTAATAAATAATAATTCAATATGCAATTCAATCGTGTAATTACTGCGGGTAGCGCAATTGATTGAATTATTATTACTGTTTTAAACTATGAATATGTACTACATTATATACATATTAAATAATCTCACTTACGACTTTTCATTTAAGTCAAATTAAAATATATGCACGTAACACTATTTTACAAGCATCAATATAAGGTGAGTCAATATTTAAATATTGAACTTTACAAATTATAATTATCTAATGTAGTCAGCTAAAACGTAGAATATTATTTATATTCATAATTTAATCAATGATTCACTACATTAAACACACTATTTATAAATATAATAAATAAAGTCAAATATTGTTTAATTTTAAGAAATTTTATTGACACTATTTTATAAATTGTTTGAAAATCTTCAAACAATTTTCCTTCAACAGTTTTTATGTACTCTACTCGTTAATTTCGTTTCTTTAAATACCTTAAATTTTAATTAATTAACAACTGGTTAAATATTTTATTTGTAGAAATCGAAGTTTTCAGAAAAATATTTTACTTTGGAATAGGAAATTAAAAATGTATACTTTATTCAAAATAGATAAAAATTATTATTTTTAATTGTTTTTTATATAATTATTATTTGTAATAGCAACATTAACGAAAAAAAGATTTTCCAGGGATTGCTTTTATAGTTGGAGCATTCAAGTATTTTATATCAAAATAAAATTCCAAACGGCAAATTCAAAGTATATTATTTTATGACATATTAGGGTAATATGACATAATGTTGATATTGATCAATTAAAAGTATGAATACAAAACTATTCATTAAATGAAACCAATAATATTATTTGAAATAAAATTAGTATCTATTTGACACAAATTCTGAAATAACCAATGTCTTATGTAAATTTCAGGTTACTCAGTAAAATAATGTCAATTATATAATTTATCAAATATAAATAGATGATAATAAAATCATTATCACCGTTAAATTAATCAGCTTAAACAAATTAATATAGTTCATATTAAGCTAATAAATTAAAAACAGCCACAACACCATTATGTCTATTAATAAATTAATATATATTTATATTCGAAAATCAACAGTATTTATTTCATTGTTATTTTATTATTATTATTATTAAAATATGAATAATTCGAAAATTAATAACAGTAATGAGTATATAACTTTAATTTATTACAATTAACTATGGTAAAAATATGCTTATGCAATATAAAAATCCGAAATATAATTATATGTTTTCCATACAAAAACAAAGTATCAAAAGTGTACCAAAATCTTTTGCGATGAAAATAACGGATCATTGAATTGTAAATTTTTTAGGTTTTCTTTTGGAAAATTATGATTAAGTGTCGTCATCAGCACCACGATGTGTAAAAAGACTAAACGACTTCCTGTCAGATTTTCAACGTCAAAAATTCCATTAATCATTTTACAACAGTAATGTGTTGTTAAGAAATTTGAATGTAATAAAAAAATTGAAGTGCAAAAAAGGTTAATTGTACAACGGTGTGTTTTTTTACTATGTCTGTTAACACTTTTTCATATATGAGAGGCAGACGTAATGGACGAATTGAGACGCATGTAGAATGGAGGTAATCGCATCTTGTCTGAATTTTATTTTAAGTTAATTTTTTTTTATAATTCGCTTAATATTGGTCTAATTTTTGCATTTTAAAATCGATAAACTTTTAAATAATTTAAATTTATTATTAATTAAAGTGAACTATTCATAATTTATTCCAATAAAAATAGTTCAGCCTAACCTTTTTTAATATAAATTATATACTTATTGATTATCTTAGCAATATTAAATTTTGTTCAATAAGTTTTTACTCGATGCATTTACTTCAGAACATTTAAACAAATAATAAAAATATATGGACAACATATTATTACTCAAATACTTATCTAATATCATATAATATCAATCAAATATAATCAATTAAATTATTCAATACATTTATTTAATATAGAAGTAAATATTTATCATGGTTAATAAAGTTATTTTTTAATAAAAAATGCTAAAAATATTAATTCTAAAATTAAGTCGCCAAAAATTAAATGAACCTTTTTATTGAAATACTAAATACATTAAAATGTATTGCAATATAACCTTTTACAGTTTTAAATCCGTAGCTTATTTAAGGGTAGCGAATAGTAATAATTATAAGTGACATAATTTAATATGATAGTATTAAATTTATGTAGTTTGGTTAACAATTGTTTTTATGATATAACTATAAACTAGAAGAAGAAAAATCAGCTGGTAAACAATTAATAAATTATTATTTATAATTGAGATAAATCGTAAATCGTTATAATAAATAGTTTTAAATTATTTATAGATTAGTAAACGTTTGTTAAAGGTGATAATAATAATTAATGATCATGGTTTTAGATCAAACATGTTATCTGCAGACTATATAGTGCTGTAATAAAGTTTAAAGCATGATGTTAACACTATGGTTTTAAATTAACCATAAAAAATATTAAATCTGTGAAACTCTTCCCCCGCCTATCACTCTCACCATAAATTTTCCCCTGAACTGTTAAAATTTCAGAATATTTCTGCTGCATAAAATATTATGATAACAACTCTGGTATTTCATAAAATATGCTATTAAATATTTTTATCTTTAGAAAATACCTAAATTTGTTTTTTCACGATCTCCTATATTGATATTATATTTTTAAGTCACTATTATCAAACTATATTACACGAAAATTAAATCCACATTTTTAATTTCTATGTATGGTTTAAAATCTAAATCAAATATTAAGTGCTCCCCACATTTTAGATTTATTTGAACTATTTTTATAACGATATCTGCATAAGTATATGACTATACAATACTAAATGTTTCAAAAGAAAAAACCAATATACTTATTTTATGAAAATGTTAAGCCCAATAATTAATATATCGTAGGAAGTACCTATGTTATAAGTAACTATTTATTATGCATAAACACTGACACATTTTTCTCAAAAAAATAATTTATTGTATGCATACAACTAATACTAAATATTATAAATTTTAACTAGGTACTATACATAACATTTACATAATATAGTAAAAACCAAAATTATAAATAAAGTGCCTCAACATCTAAGTTTAAGGAAATTTAAATTAAGATTCAATGAATACGTATTATTTTTTTCTAACAGTATACTACAAAAAAAATTTAAATAAAATAAAATGTTGTGTTATATTTCCAATCAATTGACAATAATAATAATTTTTATTTTCGGAGATAAATAAAGATATGTGTGAGTGTGTATTGAACATAGTCACTCTTCAATCAAAAATTTAACCAGTATACTTTTATGAAAAGAAACATTTAAGTACAAGCTATTAAACATTTAATGTCAAATCGATTAAAGGGTACATCAAATCTCTTCAACATCTTGTAAACACAAATTTAGTTGAACTTAAGTATACGAGTTGTCTTCATAAACAACAAGCAAACTAAAACTTTTATGTCTTGATAGTCATTAATAAACATCCGTATTGTATATTATAATTCCTATACATAATAATGAGTAATAACTATTATATATTTCAACTAATGATATATTTTGATACCTCATTTAACTGATGTCTTGCCACTTAATAATAAACATTCTGAACTATTTTTACATTAACAATATTGCTTTGGATGTTAATATAATAAGCTAAAATTGACATAATAAGCTAAAAAAAAGTTTAAGTCTACTGTTTATTATTAGTGAAAATAAAGTTAGTCTGTAATATTTATTTAACTATATGATAACATGATGGAGAGTATAAAAGTATAAAAAAATTAAGAATCGGGTGTACGACTGTACGAGTTAAAACTATTCCTCGATTATTAATTAATCGCTATATTATTAATAATTTATATGTAACTTTTTTATCTTTTTAAAACTCATTAATGCAATTTTATAACAATAGATACTTAAAAAACTTTATATTTTAGACTTTTTAAAGTTACAGTAAAAAAATTACAAGCGAATGACCAATTGAAATATATAAAAGAGTATAGTTCTTTTAAATTCGTATTTAACACATTAACTTTTATGATGAAATTTAGTTTACTTTTTGAATTTTAGTCATCTGTCATCTACGAAATAAATTATTTAGTATTTTTAAATATTAATTTGCATTCAAAATTTGCCTATATTTATAAAATTTTCAATGTGATAAATACATAAATACATAGTACTTATTATAAAAAAAAACTTATCCTTGATAAACAAATATATCAAGTTTTGTATTTTATATGAATATTTATAATTTTATAAACACAATAAGCATATTTATACCTATATTAGATAATTTAATTAAGTATAATATATAATAAATTTTCGGAAATCATCTACGAATAAAATTTATACCATATTGTATTGAGGTGATCGGAAAAAAAACTAATAAACAAACAATAATAAAGAAAATGTATTTAATATAAGTACACATTTATTATAATTCTTTATGATTTGTAACAAACAAATCATTTCTTAACATTATAACACTTTTAACACTACCTATAACGCTTTAAAAATGATGATTGTATATAAAAAATATATACTTATTATGACTTATAACTTAAGTTTAACCCCTTAAACTTTAAGTTAAACCAAAACACAAAATTGCTTTATTGTATAATATATACAAATATGAATAGGTACAAATGTGGTTACGTAAAGTAAAAATTGTATTAAGTCGCTCAGTCCATCTGCATAGATTTCATGTATAATTATAGCAATACATTTAGGTATTTACACATAATATTACATAAATAAAAATATAAATGTCATAATTTCGTTGTATAAAATAAAGTGCTAGCTAAGAATCAAAATATAGTTAGAAAAATACAATTCAGACTATGTGTTTACTTCATCTCATCTAAAATATAAAAAAACATGTTTATTGGTTATAACAATAGATTAAGAAACTAAATACTATTTAGAATAGTCAGTAAAAATATTAAATAACACAAAACTCTTAAAACTATTAAAAAATAGACGAACAAAAATCATTTTAATGTACCAGATAGAACGTTAAAAAATATATGGTTTCAAAACAAATACTTTTTTAAATATTACGCTGTACTGTTAGTACCTAATATTTAAATTAAATTTCATAGAATATGTTCTACAACTAACTTGTACAAAATTATAAATTTTATTAGAGACCATTCAAATTTACAAGCACATAAATTTAATAATGAAAATCAGAATAAATCTATTATTTTTAAATACTAAAAATTTGAAATTTATTAATCAATATAGTAGTTAAATAAATTAAAATGAGCACTATTGGCCTTCATAATTCTATAAATCTAGCTAATGCTAATTATTAACATCAATTAGTAAGAAAAATATATAATACAAGTTTAGAAAAGAAAAATATATTGAAAAAATGTAGAAAAGCTCTGATAGTAATATTATATATTTAATGTCAAATGTAGTTACAACAGCGGATTAATGACTATAGACAAACCAACATAGTTAAAGGAAAAGTAATAAGATTCATTGTGGTATCAGCAGGTATAAGGTTGGAAAATACTAATATTATAATTTTAGCACATGTGAACGATATTATATAATTTTTTTAAATAATGACAAGCTTAAAAATAAGTCAAAAAATTAATATGCAAAAGTTATTTATATAATTAATAATATTACGGTAGAAGGGTTTAAATTTTTTCCTTGCTTTTATCATATTATTATTATTATTATTATTATTATTATTAACTTTTGAATTAATACCACCCTACTGTAAAATAATGTGAATAGTTTCATAATATTAAAAGATAATATCATAAAATTAATCAATGTTTTGAAAATATCATTGCGCTTGACAAAATTCATAAAATACGTACACAGTTTTAGTCTACATTAATAATATCTTAGAATTAAAATAAAAAAAATAAACATTATTATTTGTCCTTAAAATATATAATTATCTTCAAATTTGAACTTAAAATGTCTAAAATTATTAATTTTAGATATTTTGGTCCCAGTATGTACATCTTACTTATGAGAAACACTGTATTAAATTTTTAAACCTATGCTATAATATATTTTATAAGTGACTTACAATAATACTCGTAGTTTGTAAACTGTTATGGTTTAACGAATTTTTTAAAATTTGAACTTGCATATAAAAAATAATTGTGTCCATGTGTCCTTTAAATAAGTAATTCTATCCAAATTTAAACTTAAAATTTTTATTAAAAAAATAACTGTTTTTAGATTTTAAGGTTTTATAATAAATTGCTTTTGAGAAATCTTGTATAAATTTTCAAAACTCAGATGAAAAAAGAAAATTTTTATAAATTTCTAACAACAAAATAGATTACTTTTTTCAAAATTCTAATTTCAAAGGCATATTTCTTTTAATATTAATTTTGTTTTGTTATACAATCTAAAAATAAATTTTTACAATTAATTGTGTTATAAAACATATAGTGACTTTAATATATACACGAGTGAAGAAAACTTACAATGAAGGTACTTTGTGTAGATGTGTTAGTTTTAAATTAGTTAATAGGTCTCGACACTTATTACATTTTAGACGCCTCTAACCAGGGATATGAGTTAGTTCCTTCAGTAGAAAGCGGCTATTTTTGTAACGAATTTTAGCGACTTTGAAGACAAGAAAGGTAGAAATATTAGTATGATATTAGTGATTAGAAACATAGTATGAAGCTTAATTGATTTAGTGGAGGCACTTTGACTGAAAAGTTTGAATACAATTTTTGTCAGTAGGTTTAGTTGGCCTCCAGAGTTGGATCACGTAGGTTCAAATGAGTTATAAAAGAATTTTACAGATTAATATTTTGCTACAAAAATGTTCGTGTTTTGAGGTAAGGAGAAAGTTAAATCGTCAAATGTATTATTTAGTACGTGAGATGCCCATATTAGACGACGATTAAGGTGTAGTCCTAGACAACGGACATTCTTCACAGTTGAGAGTGATATTTTATTCAGGGCGATGATAAGACAGTATTTTAATGAGGTTTTCGATTTCACTTGGATGGATATGTTTGAATGGTAGTATCATGAGTAATGCAATTAGCAGAGAGCATTATGTTTCTACCATTTTGTTAGGAAAGAGTATGTCGTGATGAGGTTGGAAGGTTAAGGAAAGATGTTGGCAGAATATAATAAAGCTTTTACTATGTCTTTGATCACCTAAGATAAGAGCCGTCGGATTTTTAAGAGGCGGCATAGTTCGCTGAAAGTGTAGTATTTTTCTGGTGGTTTATATTAAAACTTATCAATTGTGAAAAGACCTGTGAGATACATGACAAAGTTCTCAAATCTAATTGAAACTAGGAGACGTTAAAATGTATATAACAAAATGTACATTTTTAATATTTTCATGCAGATATAAGAACATCTTTTGTGGGATCTCGTATTACATTTTTAAGAACTTTTACCCATCAAATAATCTTTTATCAACATCTACACAAAAAAAAAAATTTTAAAAAAAAACACTAAAAATTTGTCATGCCTATAAATAACTCAAAAATAGAAAGAATGTTGAAAATTTTATCGTATAATAAAAATTATAATTTAAACCTTTTGAGAAAATATCAAGTAAGTATCAACTGTTTGTTATTTTAAATAAAACAAAATATCAAAAACTATTTTAGGATAAATTGTTATTTTACGGACTATTATTGAATACCGTAAAAATTTGAAATTGTAAAACGTATAAAGAACCATGTATTAAATTTTCAGTTGTTAGGTATAAAAATAAAACATTTTATAAATTTCTAACTATAAAATAAATTACTAATTTTTATAAATTTTATAAAAATGTATACCTTTATAAGCTTATAAAAATATATAAAGATTATAGATTATCGATACGTTTCAGTTGAAAATTAAAAATTTATGAGGGGCCTAAATTTTCAAGAATTTTTAGCTATCAAATAATTTTTAATTGCAATTTATAGAATAAAAACTAGCAAAAATTGAATATTATTCTTACAATCGTGTCTATAAATAGTTGAAATATTTTAAAAATTCATTATAAGATTATAATAATATTTAAAGCATTTGATGAAAATTTTAAGTATTTACGATCATTTGTTTTTGAGTTACACTTTGAAAATCGGATTTACGTAAAAATCTTCGTTTTTCCCAATTTTTATTTTTATTTTTCCAGATTATAAATTTTAATTTTTGAAATTTTTTTCTTTTGACCCCTAAAATATCAACTAGATCTAATTTTCTTCCAGAAACATCCCCCAAACATACATCATTGCAAAATCAATACAACCATTTCTCAATCAGAATCTAAAATTTAAAAAATAATCAAAAATTTCTATAATTTATAAATAGTTTGAAAGTGTCAACATATTTTAAATAGCGAATGATGATATAAATACTTTATAAAAATTTTAAATTTTTATAGATGATTTTTTTAAATTATAACAAAATAGATATCAATTTTGTCAAAAACTGATTTAGCGTTAAAATTCCTGTTTTTCTTAATTTATTTTTCTAGTTATTCTTTTTACTGGAAATATTTACTCTTAATTTTCAAAGTAAAATCTATATCCAATTAGCTATCAGAAACCACCTCTAATTATTAAATCAAAACATTTTCATTATCCCAAAAAAACCACAAAAAAAAAAAAAAAAAAAACATTGTTAAATCAAAATATTTATCGCTTTATTTAAAATCTAAAAGTATACTATACACTTCATCTGTTTAATTTTATTAACTAAAATTTGTTTATTCTAAATGTATTTAAAATGACCTTAACTCAATAGATACATTCCAAAATAATGAAATACTATTACAGTACTACACTAAAGTTTTAAGTAAAATACATTATTATAATTTATAGTTATCTCTTAAATTATATTTTAATAAATATTCATATTAATTTTTGAAATAATGCTGAAAATGTCATGACACAAGTTGAAATAGTGACTCCAACAAATTACTAATTTTGAAATCAGTTACTCTTGGATAAGTTTCATATGAAAATACCTTTATCAGTTACATTATTACATAATTTAATAACCAGCATATAAAACAATTAATTGATACTTTTTATAAATAACATTTTAATTTTTTTATGCAGTTTAACAATAGACTCTTAGTGATTTGGACTTAGACAACTTTTAATTCTCAAAATCGCAAAAAACTATTTTAACACTATTATTGTTCTTTACATTTTTTTGAATGAATGAACTTTTGGGTTCCTTAAATTTTTCTCAAATACTTTGAACTTTAATTTCTTTTTTTAAATAACTAAATAAAACAAAATAAATTATATTGTCACCCTTATGTTTCATTTAACACGAATAGTTAGTTATTTATAGGTATTTTAATTACAAACAATCATTCATTAAATTTTAAAACTATTAGATAATAAAAAAAAAAAATATTGATTTCAAATTTTTAAATAATAAAATATTCTTAGTGATATTATCGTTACGAAAAATAACATATAATTGAGTATATTGGTAATTGTTTATTGATCATATTATTGAAGTAACAATTCAAATTATAATGTTTCAAAATATACTACAAAAAATAATCCTCAATACACCATATTTCATACAAAATGAAAAATTGCACGGAATAAAAACTTCAATACCACGTAAGTGCTGAGCTAAAAATGCTCATAATTCATTTCTTAGACCAACAGGTTCACTTCATTTCAATCTAAATATACGTCGAATACTCTAACAAAATCTAAAAAGAGGTCGTCCACACAATCTTATAAGTTAATTTATTATTTATTAATTCAATATACTTTATTACCAGTATTAAATTATACTTATCATTTAATATTATATTATGTTCATTTTCTAATTTTCATTACATTAAAACATTTATAATTATATAAAGTTGTAAATATTGTAAATAGGAGTTTTTTGTAAACTTAGAACTTCTTATTTTAGAAAAAATAGCATTATTTAAATTTAATATAATATATTTATGATTTTAACGCTATACTAATGTTTTTAATATATCTATATAAGTCTTATCGTTTACGTATTTATAAATACAAGTGTTTAGCAAAACGCGGGTGAATCAAAGATCAAAATATTGAAAATAATCGAAAATAAGATGTCACTTTAAAGAATCCAATTATATATTTCTAAAATCTAGGGTATTTAGATAACTGATGAGTGATGAGTGATAAACCTCAACGAACTAGTAAATGTTGATAAGGTTTAATGAAAAAATATAGTCAAATTAAAATATTATTATTATTTTTTTTGGCTATGGTAAAAGAAACTTTAAAAAATTTGGTTAATATATAACAATCCAAGATGTCTGATTATTTTATTTACATTGAATAAATTGGTTAAATATTTGGCTTTTGTTAAAATTTCTCAGAATTTTCAAAAAATGTATTTATTTAAGGTATCATATAGTAAACATTTATAACATATCAACGTATTCTTAAATTTAAAGGTCAAAGAAAAACTATTTCATCGTTATGTAAAAAATAAATGCGTTTAGTTAAATCCTGCTAATTATTACTTTGTATTACATTATGTGTTACACCAATAAATAGATTTAACTATAACCACGCTGGATACATAGTACTTTAAAATAATTTAATATTATTCTTACAAAAATATATAATTTCCTTTATTCTGTTAGAAATGTTGAATACAATAGTTCTAGAGATTTTATACTTCAGTGATAATTTTAATACGGATGACTTAAACCATTTATAAGTCTAAACATAGAATAGGCACACACACACACGCACATATATATTTATATATATATATATATATAAAAGTTAGTGGCAATGTGTATAATATATTTAATTTATAAAATGTCTAGAAATTTTATATAATACCTGGTAATTTTTAAAGAAATGTATAATACATTTTTTTTTTTAACATACATTTTCTAAATATTTTGTATAATAACTAGGCATTTCAGAATAAAATGCATAAAAATGAAACAAAAAAAAATAATTTGTAAATTGTATGGGTAGTATACAGTTATTAATTATTGTTACTATTATATTATTCTAGAAAATATAAAAATCTATGTAGAACGTAGATACTTATAACTTTATAAGAAAAAAAATAATATACATTTTTTTAAATTTTTAGATGAAGATACTTTGTCAAATATCAATACATTGCCTATACATTGTTTGACATTTCATATAACGCTTAGGTAATTTAAATAATTTTATAGATTTCCTGCTGTAGTTGATATTATATAGAGTTCCTAAACATTCTATAAAATAGCCATATTATACACATTTCTGCTAACATATACACATATAAATATGAATTTATGTATTATTGTATTATACATATCTGTATATATATATATACGCACATCACAGATATAGTATATCTACCAACTATAAGTTTTATAAAATTAAGGAATCATGTGTAGATATTTTTTCCTCAGTGTAATAAATTAAATGACCACAAAATGTTTGTTAATAATACTTTGGATAAATAAGACCATAACTAATGGTTAATAATTATACTTTTTTCGTACACTTAAACATAATCTTAATGTTTGATTGATTTTTGGGAATCTTAATAAATATAATTAATGCAATATCACTTTACTCTCTTAATGTTTTCTTTACTATTTCTTAGATCACTTTATTTGGTCTTGGCTAAAATTATTAATCATCGTAATTTTTTAACATACAGATTTATACATTTTCACAGGCTTTTGTTCATCAAGATTCTAGTTGTAAAAGTTTCTTGTGTGTCTCACTCTTTTATTTTAAATTGTTTGTAGTTTTATTTAAAGCCCACCAATAACTAGAAAGTGATCCGAACCATAGCTCATACTACAGAAATTTATTACACATGATACACAGTTACTGAATTTAAAATTTACTATTTTAATAATATGATCTATCCAGTTGACAAAGCAACCTTTCAAATATCTTATTTATTTCTTTGTTCAATGCATAAACATCGTGATTTGTATTTTCAATCCTTTTACTTTATTTATTATTATTTGAAATGTAGTATAAGCTATGTATGACTATAGTTTTCATAAAAAATTCTCCTTTGCCAGTTTTGGCATTTAATTTCCTTGAAAAAATTGTGTAGGTATATACTTTAAGTATATCGTTCAAGAAGGTACTTGACTGTCAGACAGAGTAATCAAACAACTTACTTAATTTTATAACTACCTATTGTTTAGCATCATAGGTTTATTTATTTTTAGTGTATAGTAAAGTAGTTCTAAATTTAACAATTTTTAAAAAACCCTTTAATAAAAATCAACTATATGTCGTCGAAGCTCATTCTTAATTATATAAATATGAATAAAATACCACTCTCTATTTAGATCTAAAGGTTTACTTAAACATAACAAAACTAATGCAATATTATTGAAAAAAATGTAAAGGTACCTTACTCCATATTCAATACATTATGACTAAATATATTAATGTTCAAACGTACATTAGATATATACTGTGAAAAGTTCAATAAAAGAACTACGAAAATATATTGACATCTGATAACTATTTGTTTAAAAAAAAAAGATTGAAAATGCTGCAAGTTTAATTTAATAATGACTATAATGTATTGTTAATAAAAACAAGAAATGTTGATATCTCTCCCGCCTCCCTGAGACCATAAATTGATTCAAAGAAAGGAAGATACTCGTCTAAACAGTGAGTACTTTTTTTATATTAAATGTGGCATTACAAATTCATATTCATAAATAAATCACATAAATTTAAGCTGCCAAGTTTTATAACCAGTATTCTATAATCAAATTAATATTACATTTCTTGAAAACCAATATAAACATATTAAGGTCACTTAGTATTATAAATAAGACAAGATTAAACAACAACAAATTTGTATTGCAATTGTAGATTTAGTATAATACAAGTCCCTGCTTATCAATATATACGTATATATTTCTAGAAACTTGAGTTTAATTGACTTATCAATTAATTATATTTACGTGCTTACTTAAGTTTGAGATAGTCTTTACAATTAATAATAAAACCTATTGATATAAACTTTTAGAATAGAAGGGACATTAATTTGTAAAATATCATTATAGTAATAGACAATAATCAGTAAATCGTTTACAATAAATACTCGTAATAATTTAAAACTGTTTACATACTTTTTTTCTCGATGAGGAGACGGTCACCCGTTACCATTATGTTTTTTAAATGTGTTTAAAATATCATAATTATTAAAATATTCAATAAGTCTCTTAAAAACGTTTCAAATGTTAACTTATTAAAATTAACTCAATCAGTGATCAAAAGTCTACAACTCTAAATTGGAACATGAAACTCAAAGTTTCGAATACTTTAACAAATTAAGAAACTTAATTACATCAAGAAGTCCAGAATCATTTTCATTTGGAGGTTCAGCAACGTTAATATATATGATCTACAGTCTCAAATTATTATTTAATTAACAATCACTCCACAAAATAAATGTATTATCATTCTTACAGTTCTCAAGTAAATTTATAAATTTAATTAGTTACTTTAGTTAAACTAAATAAATTTAACTAGTTACTCTAAAGTCTAGATAGACAAGATAGATTTTTTTAATATTTTTTATTTTATAATTTTTATGGCTAAATTAAAAAATACAGTTATGAAACTTAAGTACATTTCATTAATCCAAACCATAATAATATACATTATTGTATATTATCGTCAGTTTCAAACTTGAAAAATGTGAATAATCAAAATTATGACATTTGAAGGACAACATGGCTATCATTTTTTAATCGAAAACTTTTTATTTTAGTCTTAAACGTAGGTAAGAATGACTAAACTAAATTCAGTTTCAAAAAAATATTTAAAATCCTTAACATATACAAAGAAATTACAGAGCCAAAGTTTTTATTTTTGTTATTTGAAATATGTATAATTTAAAAATCACTAAAATTTCTAAATACCTACTAAATGTTTTAAAAAATAATTTAAAAAAATAAAGTTCAGAGTCAAATTCTCAAATTACAACGGAGAATTCGAAAATATTTAAAAATAAAATCGGAATATACATTAAAACGTACTATAGAAATTAGAATAATCTATTTGAGTAAAAAAAATTTTTTTTTTTTTTGTTGGTATCGGACATAAAGGTAGATGTTGACATATGCATGCGAATGTGTAAAACTATCACTTGCACTTTATTACAAAACCCTTTTACTCAAACTAATAATCATTTTAAAACTAACCTAATAACATTTCTAAAATCCAAATGCAGGTGAAGGCTTCTTTTAAGACATTCCTTAAAAAATCTTATAACCACAAGATCGTTGATTTCATAATGAGATTCATGTAATAAACTAATAAATTGATCAATAGCAGTATCTAAAGTTCTAAACTACTATTATTTTTTTCTTGATTGGTGGTATTTCTTAATAATATTTTTATTTTAAATATTTATAGGACTCAAATGTAATATAATAAATTATTTAATACTATTCCAATCAAAATATTTTTTTTATAAGTTTTTCAAAATAAATTACTATTAGTTATATAGTTTGTGGATGTATGAATAAAATTTTATTAAACTATCAAAATAGCATATAGTTATTGAATTAATTAACAAATTTAAAGATATATTTTTTAAATTATAGTTTAATTTAAGTCTAAAACTCCACGTAGATTAAGTTAAGTATACGTTTTACTACAATATTGTTAGTGTTCCAAAAACGTTTTATATTTTAGTAACTATAAAATTCTTTCTTATAATAGTTATAGTTCATATTGAAAATGTATAAATATATAGATCCTTCAAAAGAATAACTGGTATTTTTATTAGTAGGTATATCAATAGTTATTATAATTTCAATAAATCATCTTTTAAAAAAATATCATGATTCATGAACTCACCACTACACTACTACTTATTTTTTTATTTATACATCATAGTTTTTTTATTAAAGACTTTTTAAAATAATATATTTTTTCATTAAGACAATTATTTTAAATTTCTGTCTCTCAAAGCCAAACGAAAAATGTATTGGTTTTATACAGACACTTTATATTTATATTTAAACAATGTTTTGATCAACATCGTATAAGGAGGGATTTAGTTAGATTTAGATTTTACATAAACTGAAAATGTATTAAACATGATACTTTTGATCAGATAATTTTTTGAATTTCTCTAAGTTTCTCTAAGTGTAAAAAAATCCAATGAGATCGACGATAAACCTTTAATTTACAATAACTTTTATAAGTTATAACTAAGCACCAGTTACAATCATTTTCAATTCGTATAATTAATTAGTATTTTTAAATGCAATATCATAAAAATAAAAATACTATCCGATGTCTACTTTGAGAAGTTAGACAAATATCTATCACAACACATTTGTTATTTAAATTTAATAATTTTGATAGTGTTGAGAATATGTTTGTAAAAATCTAATTTGCTGTATTAATTTATTCTATTATATAACACATAATATTATACGTAAAATAACTAAAAATTATGATGTTATGCACTAGATCTTTAGTATTTTGGAAGGATTAATAATAAATATACTAATTATAATAACATATTCATCCCAGTAGACAACGCATATTAGTGATTTGTGACCATTAGCAGGTATGTAATAGGGTTGTTTATTATTCATACAAAATTATTAAGTAAATCCAAATTGAATTTATTTTTTATTTAGAAATATAATTTTGTGGGGAAAAAATTAATGATAACCTTTTCCATCATTTTTTAATATAATAATGCATTCAGTTTAAATACATTTCATCTATAATATATTATTCTAATAAATTTACTAATTTTTACAAATTTTATTAATTGTTTTTTATGTAAATAATATCCATACATAAACAATATAGCACTTAATTTTATTTTTTAAGAATTAATAACTATTTTTTAGACATTCTAGAGTTTTTTTTTTTTTTTTTTTTTTTTTTTTTTTTTTTTTTTTTTTTTTTTCTTAATTATTACTTGGATCACAAGAATAATAATTGTAAAATTACTTAACAAAAAATCTAAGTTTTTATTGAAAATTTAAACTTACTACCCTATATTTCATAAACAATTTCTAATAATTAAAATAAAAACCCTAATATTATTATCCCTTATAAATCATAAAACAATTTATTTAATTTTTGTTTCTATTTTAATTAAAATACAATTCGTGACTATCATCATTATAGACTTAGTAACTTTTATTGCAATATTTTTTAAAAATATAAAAAGAGACTAATGATTGAATTATAATAATATACACCATACTACACAGTGATTTACCCCTCCCTTATTTTATTCTTGATTAATGTGGTATTGTTAGAAAATTTTAATACTTACGAATCAAAATTTAAATAATTAATTTTACAGTTATTAAAATGTGTATAAGAATTATAGTACTTTAATAATGGTCTCATGTAAAATATAAGATAAATTTAATATATAATGTAGTCCAATGCACTTACTACATATTCAAAAAATTTTACAAACTAAAAGAAATGTTAAGATATACATAAATATTAATTACTATAATTCTAAAACCAACAAATTCTTATATTATACATTATACTTATTATATCTGTAAAAAGTTAAATAACTTAGAAAGTATTCGTTCGAATAAAATGTATTACCAATTATGGTGATAATAATTCACTGTTAAAAATGATAACGTAATAACAAAATTGCTGGTTTTATGTAAGAACTAATATTATTTTGAAAATTTCTGATAAATGTAAGAAGCTTGCTAAGAATATGAATATTGACTAGGCATTATTAACAATAGCCAATGCTCTTTAGGCAATATTATAATGAATGAGCTCATATATATATATATATATATATATTGTACTAAATTAATGTATGATTTTCACATAGCAAACAACTGTGGCATTTATAGCTACATATTTTATTACTTGCATGACAGGTACACTTATTATTCCTATAATTCATTTTAAATTACATTTTTGAAATCCCTGTGGCCCAATGATAGGTACTGTCTAAATCCACTGCCTCCAGAAAAGTTATTTCCTTTTGTACGTTACAAATTTATAATACGTGTAAATGTAGAAGTGCAAAGGATGAACCAGATAAACCCAGACTTTGTCTTATTTAAAATGATAATAGTATAAAAATGTCATAGAAATGTTTATAAAACTTACTGAATACAAAACTTAGCTAATTTACATAATTTTAAGACAATTTTTAAATTAATAAAAACAATTCCTAGTAATGTATGGAAATATTTTGATAAATAAATAAATAAAAAATTTTAATCATCGGCTTACGACCGATGACATTTTAGATATTCCCTAAGCAATAGAATTATTTTGTAAATATTCAAAATTACCATTAACATAATTATAAAATATTTATCAAAAGTATCTTCTTAATAATTTACAGTAAAAATGAAGTTTCCTTGAATAAAAAATATTGCCGTACGACGCTTCTTAAACAGTGTTAAATTCCAAGTATTTATAAATATCCTGATTTGTAGTATCTATATAATATATACTTAATAATTATTATAAAAACAAGAAATTAAATTAACGTATAATTAAAAGAACCATTGTAAGTATGCTTTAGTGAATTGCTTCATTTAAATATAAATTTACTATATAAATCTACCATCATATCCAACATTAAAATATAACTTTATTTACAACATTTTTTTATTTTAATAATGTATAACAAATAACTCATAATAAATAAGTAATAAATATTTAAAATTACAATCAATTTTAGCGACCACATTTAAATTTAAAGTTTGTTTATAAAGAAAAACTGTCCCTCAATATTTCATTGTACATAGAAAAAATATAAGTTCAAACAAATAACTATTTCAATTTGGTAGTTGGTATTTGTTTATTGTATATTTTAGTTCAATTTATTTTCATGTTGGGAGATCTGTCTTCTAACCCATGGGAAATTTCTCAAATTCTAAATAAATTGTAGTTATGTAACTGACGTTTGATTTTATATAATTACATTATACCTACCTACTTTACATGCTATATTTACAAATATAATAATGAAAATCAATTTTTTTTTTCTTAGTATAATTTTTTTTTTACCTTAGCCAAATATTAAAATCATACTTTATTTAAGAATTTTTATATTGTTTATGTTGTATTTTATGTAATAAATGGTAAATAGTTATGAATACTACAGTGTTATTCATACAAAACACTAATCGCATACATAATTATTTATTTTTCGCAAGAAACTACATTTATATTTTACATAAAATAGTATTTAAAATCATTAATTTAATATCTAAAAACGATAGGAAAGACGTGGATAAAGCTTTGCTGTACAATAGGTGTCAAAAATGTCGTTGTAATAGATATGTATTAAATTTGAATTCAATTATAAATCATCACATACAAAAAATGCGAAGACGTCTTTCAGCTTATAATGCCACTAAGTATATTTTATACTTTAAATTTTATTTTTTGAAATTGCAATTTAAATTAATATTTATTTTACTGTTCGTAATATATTAAATTTAATTATTTTTTGTTAAAAACATCAGATTTTAAAATGTCATTGTGTGTATAAATATAATTATTTATATAATAGTTATATGTCTCCACGAATATTGTTTTTGAATTATAACAAAATAATGAATATTATTATTCATAGTTTATTCGTAAATATATAAAATTCTGATTATTTATATCTAAGATTAATTTATTTCAGTATAAAATACTTATTAGAAATTTTTTATTACATTTTCAAGTCTAACTATAAAAGTTGCACATTTTATAAATTTTCAATTGCAAAACAATTTGTGAAAATTATTTTGTCAAAAATTAAATTTCAAATACTTATAAAAATAAATTGTGCCAATTAGTTTAAAATATTCTTGTATACATCCAAAAAAACTATTTATGTGAAATCTTTTATTAAGTTATCAAGCTTCTTGATCAAAAAAAAAAAAAAAAATTATATCAACTTTTATAAAAATAAAACTAATAAAAATTAAAAATTAAAAATATCTTTAATTTATTCAAACGAATCTAAATATTTTTTAAATTTTATCATATAAACATTAAAATATCAAATGTTTATTTGATGAACATTTTAAGTACTAAAAGTTATTTGTTTTCAAATTATACCAACAAGAAAAAAAAACAAAATCAATTTTACGTAAAAAACTTAATTTTTTCTTTACTAGATCTATTTAAACTTCCCCGGAGCTTAAGATCGAAACATTTTATAAACTAATTATTCTGTAAACAGACCCACCCCCTCAAAAAAAAAAAAATAAATAAATAAATAAATCATTGTAAAATTAATACATTCATTGCTCGGCGCTCCACTCAAAATTTAAAATAAATTTCTAATATAATTTTTATAATACAAAATAATCAGAAAATTTATTTATTTGCTTTACTATTAAAATTATTAGTCAGGTAAAACAAAGTGTAAACGTAAAAATTTACTTTTTTACTTCTTAACTTTGTTACATCAGATTACGTTTTAAATGAATATGGCTAGTATAATAACTACTACTTATTGGGTGCCTCTTGCAAAATTTTAAATGAAAAATATATTTTTTTTTTTTTATAACTCAGCAAGAAGATGTAAATAATATTGAATATTTATAAATTATTTACTATGTGCTGATTAAATAACGAACAATTCTTCTATAAAAAATTCTACGAAAAACTATTTTCATACAATTATAATTTGAAAATACAATTAATTTTATCAAATGAGTAAATTTTTGATAACATAAAAGAATTTTAAATTTAATATAATAATACAAAGCATTCAAATATTCAATACGTAAATTACTACACAACTGTTGCTTGATACTCTATTTTATTTATTTTACTGACATTTTTTTTTTTTTTTTTTATCTGGTCTTTTACTGCAGATTTTTACATCCGTTGATTAATGTGTTTCCTCACTTTTCAATTTAAAAACCATCGTCTTTTTATTTGGATTCTTAAAAAAGAAAAAAATAGTTGACTCAGCATATTTAAACTAAATGGAGTAATAAACGGAAAAAGAGGGGAAAGATTTGGCGTAAGAGATATCGATTCTATTGGAGTAAAAATTAATTAAGATGCTTTTGGTGTTTTTGGTTGTGAAAAAGTGATAAAGAAATAAATTCATCTTTAACGTTTAAATAAAAATATTTTAAAATATTTCATAAGTTACTTATCCATTAGAAATCTATTAAATTACAATTTTTGTATTGATATTAAATTAATGTTAAGTGACAAAATTTATCATAAAATATAAATACGATTTAAATTAAATTAAATGAAACTACTTTTATAATTTATAAATAATACCAAAATCTAAATAATTACATATTTCATGATTAATTTTACAGTTAGCGTTTAAAAATTTTTCTCATAGTCTTATTTTAGTTAACTAAAATATTTTAAAGCTTTAAAGTTTTATATTATTATCATAAAAATGTCTTTATAATTTTAAAGTTATTTTCAATTAAAAATCTTTGGTAGGTAGGTAATTCAGAAACACATTTCAGTTGAAACGTGTGCATTTTGCAAACTATATTTTTTTATTGTTTGCCTGAAAAAATATTTTGTGTTGAAATAAAATAAACTTCAAATTTTGTTAAATAAATACTTATATCAACTATTTTATTATTTTTTTATTAAGATAATCTATCTATTGTTAGATAATATTTGAATGCAATATAATTTAATATTTTCATATCTTACACATATTATTTTTCTACTTTATTTTTATTAATTTGCTTAACAATTTTTAGCATGAAAAACATTAAGAAAATTTTTTGAGAACTGTATTCTTGCTTCTTGCCTTCAAAATCAATAAACTATTTAAATTTTATCATAAATTATATCTTATTGAGTTATTTTTTTTAATACTTATATAATTATTATGTATTTTATACAATTTCCATTGTATAAGAAGTATTAGATCAAATTTCTACTATTCAGTAATTAACACTTATTAAGATATAGCAGTAGTTCTTAACCTTTTTTATCCTACTCCTCCTTTGTACATTTTTAAAAACCCCATGCATCCCCTATTAAATTATCATTTAGAAAACTCTTTCTTTTGTTTTAGTGATTCAAAAAAAACTATATATGATACAACTGCAAGTAATAACTTACTTTTTTTTTTTCATCATTTTAAAAATAAAATATAAATCAACCTTTTAATCAACAATTAATTATTGATTTTAAATGGTATAATTATTTTAACAACAAAATTCTCGTTATTTCATCGTCACTATATATTCCCCCGTGCAGTTTCTAAATTTCCTCCAGAAAACCACGGACTATAGGTTAATATTATCTCATTTATCAATTCAACTTAAATAGGCTAATCCTAATTTATACATATATTAACACAAAAAAAATCGTCTGTTTAAACTCACAACATCTGTTAATTGGGTCAATTAAAGCACATAAATAGATAATTAACAAAAATACAAAACCTTATCCAGGAAATATCAATCCTACGAACAAATGATTATAGAAGCGACCGAAAAACATAAAACTCAATTAATCCTAGATAAATTGGTCTCAAAAAATAATAAGATAATATACTTAATGATTTATTTCTGATCATAAAATACCTATTATGTAAAATTTAGTCAATATAATTAAATACATATAAAATAAATGATTAACATAAGTTTGTAACTACATAGACTAGTAATTTATCTATTTCACCAATAAATCTTCTTATCCTGTACATTTATTTGTTTATCCTGAGACTTTTTATCTTATAGATTAATTTGGTTAATGAATCAAAATAATATGGTAACAAAGTAAGTCAATAAGTGACGACACTGCATAAAGCTTTTCAGAATTATTTTCACATCATAGTAAAACTAACATATTTTCATTCCACTAAATAGTTCTAATAAATTTACTTTGTAATGTTGATATTTTATGATTTTACTTTTAAAATTTACTATTTAAGAAATCAGTTTTGATTAATTTTATTTATCTACTTCGTTATAGCAAATTTGACTTTGAGTAATATAAAAAATGCATCTGATAAAATCAATTTCGATTAATTACTATCCCCATCTGAAAAATATTAGAATATTTAAACTTCTCTGCTTCTCTATTACGAAGTTTTATACATGTTAGAGAAATTTGTGCTATTGCATAGAAACTGTTTCAAAAGGACATGCCTCAAGGTGTTAATTTTACTAACAGAAAGTTCTCAAATATTTTTTTTAATAGTTGTTACATACCAACATAGTTTATAACTAAGTTTATAAACACATTAAGAGTAGTGGCTCATTTAAATGTTCATGTTGATATTAGAGATAATATAAAGGGTTGAAAATGATAGGCATCGATCATTTCAATCAAGTGTCAAAACCAAAATGTAATCTAGAACTAAATTTAACGATTTTCTTGTATATATAAGCGTAAATAATGTATTCAGATGCTCACAAAATATTTATTTAAATTTACAATAACTACGTAAGTATAAAATATAGAGTGCGGCATAATGGACTCCCACATTTCCGAAGTGAATTTAAAAAAAACAATGCAAGATAAAGAAAAAAAAATTTTATTTTAAAAAACTATATTATATAAGGTTTTTTTAAAATTATTTTTTAAAAATTATATCGTCTAAATGATTTCCTTGACGAGCAACGCACATATGGAGCCGTTCTCGAAAGTTTTCCAT
>NW_020271296.1:31455-58829 GCF_002803265.2 Melanaphis sacchari
AAAGTGATGGAAAACTTTCGAGAACGGCTCCATATGTGCGTTGCTCGTCAAGGAAATCATTTAGACGATATAATTTTTAAAAAATAATTTTAAAAAAACCTTATATAATATAGTTTTTTAAAATAAAATTTTTTTTTCTTTATCTTGCATTGTTTTTTTTTTTTTAATTCACTTCGGAAATGTGGGAGTCCATTATGCCGCACCCATCATTTAAATTTATTTAAAATATAATGAAATTTAAATATTTTAAATTATTATGCAAGTACTCACTCAATTTTTAACAATCAGTTAAGCCCAATCAGTTAGTAAGTTTATTTCTGACCATACAATTATTCAACTATACAATTTAATCTCAGTAAATTAAGAGTATAAATAGTTTTTAAAGGTAAAAATGCATTTAAAATCATATTTTGCAAAAAAAATTATAAAAAGTAAATTTATAAACAAACCAAATAGATGAAAATTAATTTTAAAAATCAAAATTTAATTAACTTACTTTTTTTATAATGATAAATTACTAAAATATTTACCTAACTAGTTATGGAATACTAATCAAATAAAGCAATACAAATATATTATTTACATATATATATAATGGTAAACCACATCATTTTCATCATATTATCAATGTTCAAGTGATATATTATATTTAAGTCAATATAACTGTAATACACACTCAAAATGTTCAAACCAAATCAACACCGCTCTTTTGTTCTGTTCTTTCCCATACGTATTTAAGTTGTGCTCTATCCAATCCACTGAGAAGTTATGGACTATTTTGTTTTATATATGAGTATCATACATGTTTACTATTTGTAATTAAAATGTTTTCACCAAAACTACTTTTCTCATAATATATGTTAAAAGTATAATTTTCTCTGTCATATATTACGTTTTAATATACTCGAGTTCAATCTTAGCTATACACAAATCATAAAATTATAATACCAAATATACTCGCGTATAATGTGAACATGACAATATTGTTGTTTTCGAAAAAAGAAATTCTATACAAAAATCAGTTAACCATAGAAATGGTCAAGATAAATACATAGTATATGCATAACACAACATTTACATTTCTCTTCTTGCTCTATTATATTTTATATTTTTAAAATTGTATTAAATATGAGCAGATCCTAATTTTATGATAAATATTCCGATAATTAAAATGTATCATATTATTAAGATTAAATATGTAAAAATCTAATCCCATATCAATTTAAGTAATAGACCGTACTTAAAATTTTAATTTTTCTTTTGTAGATTTAACTTATAGCTTTATATTTATATATTTGAAAACATATTGTCAACATAACAGCTGCATTGCGTCAACTGATATTATGATTGACACGCAAAAAAAAAAAAATATTAAATAAAAAATATAAAAAATATTAAATATTAAATATTATATTCAATTGATTCTACTATGCATTGAATGTATGTGTATATGTATATTTGTTATTCATATAACAAATTATATCTACAATCTACATATTACATGAAAAACATATATATTTTGTTATATCAGCAATAGTTAATTTATTACATGCAAATTAATCATCCATTAATAAAGTCACTTACATGAATTTAATCTTTAATAATTATTTATTAATTTATATTAATTATATTTCTTATATTTCAAATATTAAAATTCACATAATAAAGTATTAAGATAACGATTAATATCATCCTAACCTATTTTTCTAGACTTTCATCATACTCGTAAATCGTACTATTTATATTATAAATTTAAATCCTGTTTTAGGATAAATTAAAAAAAATTTAAAGATAATTTTTAATTACCTGCCTAATAATATACTCAATTTAATTTTGTTTTCAAACATTTATGAATTATTTAAAAATTAATAAAACAGATTAAAAATAAACTTTGGCTTTAAAATTATTTTTCACTTTTTAACTCGAACTAAAAGAAAAAATATTCATTTTTAATAGTATTCTAATTGTTATCACCAAATTTACCTTATTATCCTATATGATAATATTTAATATTTCAATTTCAAAAAGTCTAATATGTGATCTACCGTACACAGATATGAGTGTGATTTACAGATATATCTAATCACGACCATACACAATTTTATCAAAATAACTATTAAGATAACATCATAGATATGGCCAGACTTTAATGTCAAGTGTTACAGAAATGTCATCAAAAATTGTATTGTTTTATTTATTTACAATAAATTTAACCTAAAATGTTAAATACTAATAAAATATTTTTTTTACTGTGTGATAGTACCTATTATAATTTATAATTATTATTAATTATATATGTTTTTCTCATATTATAATAGAATAAAATAATTTAATTTAATTCATACATAAAATTACAAATTTAAAATATCAAACGTCTGTTGTGAGGAACAATATTTTTGAATTTACCAATTATATCATCATAGTCAATTTTTAATAATAATTTTTGCTCGACAAATATGAGTAATAATAAAGCTTCAAGTCTATTTTGTGTCATAATATTATGAAGTTTTGACTTGACTAAATACTATAATGATCAAAAATTTCATCAATACATCATAAAAATTTGAAAAAATGTTTATTTGATCTAATTGTTGTATCCAATCTATTCATTGATCTACATTTGTTGTAAATGATTAACAAGGAATGCCAGCAAATCCTTTAAAAAGTTTAATTTCCTTTTGCAGTTGATCCATGTCAGTTTTAAATATTTTACCAAATAGCTTAATATTTTCAAACTTTGGAATAAGTTGCAAGTCATTACCGACAGGAGAAATAATACCTAAAGTCTCCTGATTAAATCTATCATTCAATCCACTTATCATATCATCAAGTGATATATTAAAACAGTTAACTTTCGATTTCCTGTTTTATAGTTTCTTAAAATCTATTTGAGATGTACTATTTTTACTTTCCAATTGACATGATACTTTCCTTTCCGGATTTTTGTAATATTTAATTTTTTTTTTTTAAGTATACACAATTAAACCGTTTCTTCATATACATTTTTAAAAAAAAAAATCATCAGACCAAAAGTTGTGGAGGTGACTTTCAATAAAGTGATTAGTGAAACAACTGATAACAAATTAAGTTGTTTTGCCTGAAGATATACATTTACTTTCACGATTAATTTTAAAATTTGGTGCATCAAATTTAAAGGAAAAATAAAATTCGAATTGTTTTATATTTTAAACTGAGGTAGGTATCTACAAAATTATGTACCTACCTTTATAAATAATAATCTAAAATAAAGATTCAGGTGTTTCTATAGCATACCCAGCCACACCATTAAACATACCTATGGATAAAATTATGTACATTTCAGTAAAGGTTTTATAGTATTAATAAAAGTTTAGTCACACGTTAATAAGCAGGAATTTTACCTTTGTTTAACTACGGCTATTGTTATTTGTTGGGGTCGTTAAGTCTTACGTTGAAATCGGATGAAATTTTGGTTTTTATATAGTTTATTTATTTTATTTTATATATATATATTTTTTTTTTTGCTTAGAATAAAACTATTAAAAATTTATACAAATATAATACATGACAAAACTATACGCATGAGTGCAATTTTTTTTTTCAGAGAATTTTGTTAAGTGATAATGACTATATAAAAAACTTGTATAAAAATAAAATAGAATATAAAATGTGGTGGTGAACTTAAAGAACTATTGAGAAATATTAAAAAATATATTCTAATTGACATATTTTAGTTACGACACATCAATAGTAACCGATAAATCAACCATTAGAGCAGTGCTCTTTGTTTTATAAACTTTAGAAGTAAGTTTTTTCACATCAACTTTACATCAATCTTTATGATGAAATATTTATTTTCTATAATAATAATTTTATTTTACTGGTACAATAATTTGTATCTATCGTTCATCTCTGACATATTTATCACAAATATATAATTATTAACTTTACGTCATATCACCATTTATTAAGCCACTATTTATTGTATATATTTAGTTTTATAGTTTAGATATTATTCTTCATTTTTTTAATTTTTAGTATACGTTAAGTAACGTACGAATTAATTATTTATTTTTTATAGTTTAAAATACATACATTTTATCCCTAAAAACTCGTATGTTTTGTTATTTTTTTACGTATCACATTACGCATACGAAATATCAACTAAATTTCTAGAAAATTAAATCAGAATATAGCGATATTTAATTCCTCTAATAACTAATTCCATAGCTTTTATACATGAAATCCCACAGAAAAATGTGCAATACATAGAAATAAAATATTTCAAAAAAAGAACTGCAAATGGCATATCAACCATAGCATTAGTTATTAAATATCAATATTTAATCAATGCCCATAGATATTTTACTAGGTATTTCATTGTAATATAAATTAATTTCACATATCATTTAAATGGAATGTAAAGTTCTAAATTAAAATAGGTTAACAAAATGATTCATTTAGTTGTTTAAATTATTAAATTATATTAATATATATATATATATATATATACATATATACCCTGCACGAATAATAAAAATTTTACATTTATTTTTCTAAATACAATGCTTTTCTTTACTAGAGTTTTCAACAAAATATAAGTAATAGTAAAAAAATTGTTTTCAATTTTCAATCAAATGATTGTATAAAAAATATAAATATCCTATTAAACATTATTTTCTAGGGATGGCATTTTTTTTTTTCAAATAATGTGACTAGAAATAGTATTTCCTAATCAATTAAAATTTTCGTTTTATCATGCAATTGCGACAAGTAGACATCAAGAGAAGTTGCGTAAATATTATTTACTACTAAGATTATGCACAAAAAAATATCTTGATGTGAGAAAAAAAAATATAAGCTAATAAATTACAAGCCTAATGTGAAAAAATAGAACTAAAACCGTTTGAAAATAAATAGATGCGTAAAAAAAACTATATTTTGATTTTAATACTGTAATATTCTGTTTTTAAACTGTTTTAGACTACATGCAGAGGGTTAAGAATAAAAGAAAAAGAAAATAACCGCGCGTAATATATTATATTTATTAGATAAGTACTAACAGTAAAACAATTCTCAGTGGGACTGTAGTCTGTAATAGTCACTCAAGTTTTTTAAAAACCAATAATATGGTCGATAAGTGATCAACACAATTATGATAGTGAAACGGCGATGAATAGTCATCAAAAACAAGTGCTTGAACTGTGAATATCTTTTAAAAAAAAATATTTTAGCATAGAAACACGTTTTAATTATTAGATTGATACTTAACCATTAAACAACAAGACATGTTTTAAATCTTCTGGTACGCACAATTTTTTTTTTTATACACTTTTTTAATTTGATCACTGTAGCTAACCACAAAACTTCACAAACGATGTATATTAAGTTTTAAATTCACTTGTTTGTATTGTATTTAATTTAAATAAATAAATCATTCTTTTGACGTTGCAGTGCATTGTAGAGTAATTTGGATTTCGGGTACACAATCGCGAAAATCAAACACCTTGCTGTCATTCGTAAAAATGAGGCATTTGGATTAGCTGGGCCGTGAAATACATGATAGCTGATACGATAAATTCCTAACCGACATCGGATATTCGCGCGTTACAGATATACAACAACTTACAAAATGCATTTGATAAAATATAACGCATTACAGACGACACGACGACAATGCACGAGATAACACTTTATGCTTATAAAAATCATATTGCGTCAAAGTTTTAAACTTAAGACCATCGTAATACAGCGATTTTTTTTTACCTAGTAAATTTAAAAAAAAATGTTAGCGTAAATATTGTATTTCTTCTATAATAATTATTGTATACTGAAGTTTAAGAATTAAACAATAAGACTTTTTTAAATCTTCTAATTAACGCATTTTTTTTTTTTTTTTTTTTTTGACTTTTTCGAATTCGATCACTGCAGCCAACCGCGACACGCGTCACGAACGACGTTATTCATATTTTTTTTATATTCAGTACCTACATAGGTAAAAGCCAACGGCACTCACCCAACGCCAAACGAACGTGTTGCGTGTACGTGTAAACTGCAGTTGGCGGCGGCGAAACATTCGTATAACGGACCGCCAACACCACCAGCCCAGTGACGGCCACGTGTGCACAGTGCCCGTGCAATACGGCAGTACAATTAATGTTATTAATTTGAAAATTCGAACGTTACTTAATTATTTCGTTCGGACGAAAACGGAACGAAGCGGCAGTGATATCGTGCACCGTTGTAAACGGTAGTGTGCGTGAAATAATAATAATAATAATTATTATTATTATTATTATGTGGTAAAAGAAAATCGTTTTTTCGATGTTATTTATGTCGCGTGCGATCGCGGTACACGCGTAACGACACAATGACAACCGCGAAGTGTACAGAGCAGACCCCCGTGCACGGTGTGGCCGTGCCGCACAGCGACTACAACGCGGTTACACAACACCGCTGTAACGGTGGCGGCGGCGGCGGCGGCGGCAGTGGCTGTGGCGACGGCGTCGGCGGGATCGTCGGTGCACGAGATGGTGGGACGCGGTTGCACGTAGGTGGGTGGGTGGATGAATGTGGGTGCGCACCTTGGCGACGGCGACGACGCCGCCGCCGCCACACACCCATGGCCCGGCCACGCTCGAGTCACGGGAAAACCCGGGAACTTGACCCGACCGAATCCGAGCGCGCGCGGCCGTCCGTACCCGGCCAAAAGGGCGCCCGAAACGGCGACGTCGGCGGCGCGACGGTGACGGCCAGCGGCCACGAGTTTCTGGACGACTCCGCAAGCACAGTGATCACGACACATGAAACATGAGCGACGACTGCGTTGGTGACCGCCACCGACCGCTCGCGTTTAATTTATAATTAACGGCCGGTACAACAAGAACACGGCTATAACAGCGGGCGACCAACGAACATTGTGTGTCGGCGGTGGTACGGGCACGCGAGACCCGGGCCACGCGGACCGAACAGAACACCCGTCGAGATTTACCCGGTCCGTTTCCGCCCGAGCTTACGATTATAATTCCGGCGTTTTTGTTAAATTTTTCGTTTCGTTAATTTTGTTACGCGGTACTTTTTAACTTTTGGACATCAGCGCCCATTTGGACCGTACGGATCTTGTTGCAGCTAAGCCAAATACACAGAATGATTCACCAAGCATGATCGCGGATCCTTTTTTTCTTCTTAAATCGTTTAAAACCATATCATTAGAATTAGAATAACAAAAGTATCGTGAATATCCGTTTATCGCCACCGTCGGTGACGTGTTAGCAATCAAAAGAGGTGGACAAATAACCCTGACTCCCTCCCCTCTCAGGACTAAAAAAAATAAAGAATAACTTAATACGCTGAAATTTTAATTTGATATTATACTATACTATAATTTAGGTTATGTTTCTACAGACTATACATACGTTATGCGTACAAAATATTTTAGGTAGGTATAATTTATTTATTAGTAAAGCACAAGATTTAAGAAGTTTGATCTTACAAAACGAATTTATTATAGGATTGTTTAACTTCAAAAGTATTTGGATTTGAATATTTTCTTTTGAAACGATCAAAAAATCAACATTGAACTAAAGATGACTAAATGAGTTTAATACATCCAACAAACTGCAATTATTTAGAGAAAATGCTGATAACGACTTTCATAAAATTAACAAAAAAATCAAAAGATACCAAGAGCACCTATCAAGTTAACAAATATAGATTCAACATTCAAACTAATGATTCAGAATAATACTATCCCATATCCTTATTTATTACATTCCTTGACTAATTAATCATCTAAAATTTAAATTTATTGACTATCAAAATATTTTAAATTACTATTAATCTTTTTTAGATTCGAAAGAAAAAAAAGTGATTTCATAAAATTAATTGATTTGTACAAAAAAGAATTCGTTTCACCTACATAAATTGTAATTGAAGAGATAAAGTTATGGAAAAGAAAATTAAAAAAACATGAGACACAAACTAAATAACGTAATTAATGACTATTGAGTATATCCAATAAAGATAATATTATGTATCCTGATATATTCAAATTACTTCAAATTCTAGTTAACAACATTTTAAAAATTAAAATTAATAAAAACATACTTGTATAATACTATTCCTGAAATAAACATTAACATTTTCAGCAAAATATACATTTGTTTTTGTAAAATTTATGATTTTTTGTAAAGTTTTCAAGTGGTACCGTGAACTCCTTTCGTATTGAGGTGCTTTAAATCTACATCTATACTATCGTACACACAACCAAGGCAAGTTATTAAATCATTTCTTACTAAATTAATGACCGCAAATGGGTATCTTCGATATTTTCTGATGGTCATTAGTCATTACTCATCACAAGAACTTAGAAGTTGGTGACCGAAAAATAATGCAAATACAACATAAAAATATTATCCTCGAGAAAATTTAAAATTAATTAAGCTTAATCTAGTTGACTTTTTGACTTTAATACATTTCATTTACAAATCAAATGTTTGCATTAAATAATAAAATACAACAAAATTAATTAAAAATATCAATAATAACTTAACAAAAGAAAAAACTAAAAAATGTGAAATTAATATTAATTGTTTAGATTCATATACTCGTATGTTATTGAAACTCATTGTTAGCTAAAAAAAAAAAAAAGGCATCGTCTGAAGAACATTCCAAAACTAAATTTAAAAATTTTTAACTTCAGGTCCCTAAACTCATCACTCCCCAGTTTTAATTCTTCACAACAATCCATCTCGCCTCTACCATCGACAATAAGTCATTTCTCTAATTTGGTAACCCCAGTGTGAACGAAACAAATCACCAGTTTCCTATGAATCCCTTTTTTCTTTAAAACTTAAAGTCAAAAATTAATTTCATTACACAAACCGTTCAAAAAAGAATATTGTGTGCAAAATATAACGATAAGTCTCATTTTACTTAGAATTAATTTTTTACAATGTGATTAAGGTGATTTTAACATATTTAGCACAAATGTGTAAAAATATCTATAATATGATATAAAAAGACATGAGCACGACTTTGGTCTATCTCTATAACTTATTGAATATAAGCCCAGTGTAATAATAATAATAATATATGCTGTAATTTTATCTTTTACTACTATCATTGATCAAAATAAATGTTCTAGTACACTATAAAATTTAACTACATGTAGGTACATTATATGTACATAAATTTGTTTCTTTTTTAGTAGCGAGTAGTGATGTATTGTTATTGTAATTATCCACACAATTATAGTGATCAATAGACCAATCGATCATCAATTGATTTAAATCAAAATATTAATAACCAATCATCACTTTATAATAAAATTATCGTTCTAATATAACGACGGAATACAGAGAATTTCGAACTTATAATGGTTTTATTTGATGAGCCTTATTATTATTACTCGTTTTAACTGATCGTAAAATGTTTACACTCAAATCTACACTACCACACACATAAATGTGATAAAGGTGAAAGACGAATCTATTAAAATGGTAATTTTATAGTACCTATCTAGATGTATAGGTGAGACGTGTAGTATTATCTACTATTTCGAGAAAAATAAATTCTCTAAGGTCGAGTTAAATAACAAAAGACGTACTATTGCACTCAAAAAGAAACCCTTTGTACCACAAAATTATGCTAATTTAATGTTTAATATAATTTGGCTAAATAATATATTAAAATTAATGTTCATAATATGTTTTATAGCATCATTGTCTAAAGCATTCAATTTAAATGAAATTATACATTTAGTTAAGTTCCCCTAGTTCATATAAAAAATGAATATAGATTTAAGAATGATAGCAATAATGTAAATATTTTAATAAGCACTATAGTATATTAAACCTATAAATATCATTTTTAATTAATAAAACTATAAAATTATGTATTTAAATTAATTTAATTTAAAAGAAAGATTTCATTAAAAAAAGAAAAAACAATGCATTTTAATTGCTTCTTCCTATTCTTTAACCATAAACAAATTTGTATAATTCCTAGTAATATAATGTATATAAATTTTATCTTAATAATATATAACATAATAACTTTTTTTTATAAAATAAACATAGACTTAAAATAGCTATATCTATTTATGGCGTTTCTATATTACCTTTATACATGGCTTTTATAAATGGCAAACTAAATATAATATTACAAGTAAATAAATTGAACTTTACATAAACTTTACGAACAATTTCATAACTAAAACAATTCTATTTGCAAAAAAAATTTTACTGATCAGAATTCATAATATTACATCATTACGTAAAACATTATTCATAAGTTTAATAACATTAAATAAACATAGACAGCAAAATTTAGTTTTAGGTAAGTATTATTTATCATTTAATATAAATTTTACTACTCAATGATAGCAGTACTATTATCAATATATAAATTAAATTATAGTAAAACTAATAGATGATAAATATTAAATAATTTATGTTGTAAAATATCAGATTTTAGACTTTTAAGTAGTATAATATAGCCTATAGACATTTGCCTTTCAAAATAAAAAAATTAAAAAATATTTATAATTATAATTTTAAATTATACAAATTCCAGGAAAGAATATTATTCAAAACAAAAGTTAGGTATATATTACATAGAGACTATATATAATTTATGTTTCACAACTCCTGAACATATATAAGCAATAAGTATATACGTAATACCTATAGGTAACCTATTAGAAATACACAGATTAAATTAACAAGTAAAACAATTACGACAAAATAACTTACAAAAATTACGTAATTGTTACAGGAATTAAAATGTCATTAATGTTTCTTACATTTTTAACATATTTTCGTTCATTATAAATTATAATATCATGATCAAATTATTTTCAAAATTATTTTTTTACAAATCCGATTATTGATTTTGGTTTATGATACACATTTTTTATAATATTACAGCTGATGGGTAGTAAGTCTAAAATATAAATGGCAACAACAAGGTATCTTAAAATGTATAAAAAATTCAAAACAAAATAATAAAAATATTACCTCTTTTCCGATTGATGTAAGTATACCTTTTAAAATATTTCAATGAAAATATGGGACATTAATAGCCAATATAAGTACTTGATATCTACTAAACATTTAAATAATATCGTTTTTTACTTATGAATAAAATAAGTACTTAACTTTCATATTACATACGAGATACGAATTGTATTTTCATTGACGTCAACAAAATGCTTTTAAATACTTTTACATAATCTTTGTCCACGAACATATTGTATAATATATATATTCTAGGAGGTCATTTTACTTTTCACCCATTTTGTTCCATCGTCTTTTCCCTTATTATTAGTGTATGTATATTTTTATACTTTATATACATATATTTTTCTCTCGTTACAAGAGTAGGTGACGTGGTTGTTATCAAAAAGGGTATCATTGAGTGGTAACAAGCAGATGCAAAAAAAAAATGATGGAATTTTTAATGAGACGTAAAGAAAATCGTACGTCGTTGAACACGAGAACAATTTCACTAGCTATAGTGAACACCTTCTTTATGATGTCTACACGTATAATAAAATATTGAATGCGCATTCATAAATTTTAAAATCCTTATTTTTTTTTCCAAAAATAGGATTTCAATTTAAAATAGACACCCTATATTATTTTCATATTAATACATTGATACTTGAAAAAACTCTCTGGTCGATTTTGTTTAATTATTATACAAGTACTTACTACTATTAATTTATAACGTTCTACAGATTTTATGCCTCCTAATTGTAATTGAAAAATATACAAGCTCAAAAACTTATAAAAATTTGACAAAATATGTATTTTAATGTGTATCTACTTATAATATTATCTGTACTTGACATGAATATAAAAAATACCATCTCACAAAAATGTTGACATATTTTTTTTAAAATCATTTTGTTTTTGCATATTATACATGTATACCACCACAAAAGTATAAAATTCCCGGAAAAAAACATCATTCAATGTCTTAACTGCTAGTCATTGAAGCATACAATAAATTGCTGTTGTGACTTCCACATTATGTGAAATATAGTGATCAACACCCACAAACGATTGTAGAAAAACGGAAATCCTTTATCAAATGGACCTTGGTACTGAAATTTACACCACAAATAGTGTGAATAATAAGCTGCAGTCTTGAAAAATAATATCTCTCGTCTTATGTATATATATACAGTAAAACCTTTAAATATCGAACACTCTATTTAAAGGAGGGAGGGAGGGTAAATGAAAAAATGAACAAAATTCAAATATATCAAAAAAATGATACACATGTGTATATATATATTATTTTTATGCATAAATATCTTTTATCTATTATTATTAAAAAAAAAATATTTACTGAATGAGATTGATATTTCTTATTCATACAACGGATAAAATAAACTATAATAGTTTAATAATAAATACTATGAATAAGATCTCAATTAAAGTTTTTATAATTATAATAATTTAAATTAATAAAATGTTGTATTACTTATATTATTATACCTGACAACGTAGGTATGCATGCATATGTTGTCTCCGACTTATTCACGCATAAAAAAGCAAATTTTATAATCAGAATAATATATTTTAATCTATTATTTTCAATATTAGAAAGAATTGACTTATCATCAAATTTAAAGATAAGAATATTATCTACGTAGTAAGGACATTATCGTCTATAAATTTTTATAATTTAACTACGAAGCAAATTTTGAGTACCTATTTTAAAATTACACCTATATATTTTTCATAATATTATATTATTTAATATAATGCATAAATATACATATATAATACACATTTTATTAGACTACATTTTATGAAATGGGCATATTTTATATTTTTGAAATTTCAATGAAGTATGAAGGGGGTTTTGACTTATATCTTATCCCCATAGGTATGCCCCTATTGCAAACTAACATTCCGTATTTTAACAAGACTCCAAAATATCGTGGAAAGGGTAGAAAAATCTCCGCAGAACAAATATCCGAGAATAAATATCCAGGGGAAATATTATATCCTAGAGAAAAAAATTTGAGAAAACCATGTATGAGAAAAAATATGTATTTGTGAGACAAAATGTGCGAGGAAATAATATTATATCCGGGGAAAATATACCCGAAGATAAAAGTCTTGAAAAGTAATAAATATAATAAAATAAAAGTAATATTATACTATAATAAGTAATAATAATAAATAAATGTCGCTGTGTCATAACTATTGTGAAATTTATTATCATTGTTATATTATTTCAACATTATATATTGTATTAAACATACAATATTACATAGGTAGGTACATAATATATAATACCTACCAACCTACCTAGTACCCTACTCACATTCATTTACATATATGCTGTAATTTGAACTAATTTCTTATGTGCAAAAGCTATTGATCTATATAATATTGTACGAATTATAAATTTATAACAAATGCCTAGTTAAAAATTAAATAACTTTTTCAATTCCTTTATATTTTCAACATATAATTTTCAAATAAACAACTTTAATTATTACAAATAAAAATAAATAAGTTGATATAAATATTTTTATAATTTTAATAAACCTGAGTTATAAAATATCTATACAAATAATAAATAATATTTAAGTATGATTTATTTGAAACAGATGCGCGATTCTAGGAAGGGTATGATCAGATACTTAGACTTAAAACTTTTACTAGTCCAAAACTCATTGAAATCGGTAGAAGCAATTTAATTTTATACTTTGTTGCGTTACCGGCTTTTGACTGACATTTAGCCAGAATAACTAAATATAAAATGTGGTGTCATGGAAATAAGGGTTACTCGGCTTAAATACTATGCATAATTTATATAAATATATACAAAATTGTAAAACGCGTTACGCAAGATAAAAATGGAATAAAAATACAAATGCGATATAAAACTATAAATATAATTATACAGGTATGAGCGCCCAAAAGAAATACATAATACATATATAAAATACAAATGAAAATAATAATTATATTAGAACAATAAATATAACCTGACACCATCACTGCGGTAGCAATAGGTTATATTCTTCGCTAGAACGGCGACAGCGGTCTCACGACGAAGTAGTAATAATATTAGTTCGAAACAACTGGAAGTTACTAAAGTAACCGAGTCGACCGGTTGTATATATATTGTATATTAAATGTGTTTCTGAACCAGTCGCTTTGATGGCAATTGGCAAGAAAGGCAGCTGGCGAGTATATGTGAGGCGCTGGCAAACGCGATACAACGACATGGATTATAATACAAAATAGAAATTATCGGTGCCAACAAAAGTCGACAACAAAAACACGTATCAATGGGGATGATATAACCATGCGACCGTGGCAAGTAAAAAACAATCACACCTTGTTCGTGATCGGGAAACACGGATAACAACAAAACAGTGGTGATGGAGACGAAGACCGCGGACGGTTAAAAAGCACTAAGAACTCAGAGTTTAGATTTAACACGCTTATGAGTTACGACAACCAGTCCCCGGCGGCGGAAATTCAAATTCGGGCAGTAGATCCCAAAAACTTAATTCACCAAAATTTAGTCTGCCTTGCCGAGGTTTGAGTTAAACTCAGTAAATACCTAGATAGTTCTATTTAGATGTGCATGCAAACCATGATCACAGCCCTACTAAAACTACTTGTAGATCTTGCCCAAAAAAAAAATTATTGAACTACAATGATGAGGTATAGGTATTTTTTAAATTTACAACATTTAACTGCTACATAATTAATCCTAATAATAAATTTAGCAAACAGGTAAGAAAATACAATCGTAACTTTTGTTATACATGCCAACTGGCAAAAAATAATAGAAAAATATATCAACTATTAACACCCAATGAATTTTACCAAATCAGACAATATGTATTCGTAAAGTGTGACCGATAAGTAATGAAACTGATTTTTTACTTACCAGAGTTTTTATTTTTTTTTTAAACATCAATGTTATCCTCTTCAAAGTATTTCCCTTAGGCAGCTACACACCGATAGGGACATTGTTCCAACTGTTGGTAGCAACGCTGGAAATCTTTAACCGGTATGGTCTTCAGCATGTCCGTTACACTTTTGGATGTTTTCATAAGTTCCGAAATAACGACCATTGAAGACATTTTTCAATTAAGAAAAAAGGGAAAAGTTATAGAGATTGAGGTCAGGTAAATAGGGGGCTGGTAAATCAAAGAAATTCCTTTTGAAGTCAAAAATTTGTTATGTAGAGGGCAGTATGACATAGGGTGTTGTCGTGATAGTTTTCGAAGTTGAAGGCCTTCCTGAACGGTGATCATCTTTAACGTGTTATCTACTTTCCAAAAATGATTTGTGCCAGCAAAAAACTTGAGTTCGGAACAAAAATGTTCTCCATACGCTTTTTTTAACTTTTCAAACGTTACACTTATCGATTCTTCAAGCTTAACACAAAGTTAAATAGCACAACGTTAATCCAAATTCCACAGTTCCGTTTTACGTAACGCACAACCAAAACACAACTTCACTAATAGCAGTCACAAAAATTACGTACCTAATTAAGTACAAACGAAAGTTGAAACTCGCACTAAGACTAAGGTATAAGAGGGTACTAATGCCTACACATGTCATGCTCAATCAAGGACAACAGTGCAGCGTTGCCAGATCACTTGCAGTATTGCCAGTCTCATTACTTTTTCTGCCAAACTGTATATTAATGAAATAAATAATGAACAAAGCACTAATTAAAAATATAACGAAGGGACAAAAAGCACTAACCCTCCCTAACGAAGCATAAACGATGGCCCTTGGTTTGGACCCAACATTTAAAAAGAGGGGTGCCAGGAACGTGAATATTTAAGACAACTAGGCGACATCTGCGGAAGTCTCTTCGAAGTATTTACGGGTAAGTACGACGATTGAGGAAATATTTAAATTATTTAAATTATTTTTGAATTAGTGTTATGATAAAGTTTTTGGGTCATCTGTTATTGTTTAAGTACCTAGTGTCCTAGCCATAGCCCATATAACATAACTGTATTCTCTGAACGTTTGAGCCAATAATTTTAAACTGGTTAATTATTGGTCGTTGAGGTTTTAAAGTTAAAATGGCAAAAGAAGTCCTTTATCAACAATATTAAAATAATATTAAGAACTAGTCTTTACCTACTTGGCCAGTTAATATATGGTCTTTTATCGTGTAAAGTTAGAGAGATATACCTATCACTCAAAAGTGCATGCATAATATTATAGTATTACACTTTACTCCGTATCACGAGAGAACGTAAGCAGCGGCCAAGGGAAACTCGTCTTTCGCTGTGCAATGCGCATTCTCATACAAAATTGTCGCCGTATGGTATAGGGGAATTGCATACGTTGTATGCCATTTAGATGCGCAAGCTGTGTACGTTTTCTCGTAGTACGAAGTATACACTTTTTAAGTAGGTACCTATATTATTATCATTACATGTTACAATTACCTATCTCAGTTCTTATAAGTATAAATTATTTAAGCATAAAACTAGGAATTTAATATCTAAGTATGTCTGAAAGACTGAAGTAGTGAAGTTATCTATCAATTTATATTTTTTAGTGATATTTTATAGGTACTTAAATAATATAGCAGTACCTATATCAATAATTTTTATCTAAAAAAAACTATCGGTACCTTTAAGATAGTACTTATACTAACTACTGAACAATGACATACTGTTCTAGAAAAAATCGAATACTTATAACATTTAATTAAAGTTAGGTACCTATCATGTCCAGTCGTTAAAAATTACATATTGGTATTTACTGTAATTCATTTTTCAAATAAGACAAAATCAATTAGGTCTAAAATTAGTGTTTTATAAAAATTCCCAGTTTTCCAACATTTTTTCAGTTTTTCCGGATTTATAAGAAAAGTATATTATTAAAAACAGTTTTTTTACCAAAAACTTCAAAGATGAATAATCCTAAGTTCTGTTATATATATTAGTTCCCATAAAAAAACAAAAATTAATAATAAAAAATAATATTTATGTAAATATCTATTTAGAGCATAGACTAATATCAGTAATTATATAGAAGTATCTAATAGAATATTTTATGATCATTGGTTATAAATGATACCATTGATCATAAATAGTTTTATAAAAAATTATAGTATTTGCTTTAAGTTAAAATCTAATAATAAATACCATATAATTACTTTAATTAAATATTTCCAACAGTGATGAAGTGTTTATTTATTTATACTTCTATAAGATTATCGAATATCTAAAATATTATAATTTTACTCAAAAACAATAATTTTCAAAGTTTTAGGTATTTTTCCAATATAACAAAGTTATTATATTTATTAAAAAAATAAATACTTAACATCTATCTTATATCTATAATTTAAATTACGTATATTAATTTTATTTAAGTACAAACATTTTGTGATTTGTTTAAAATATTCAGTTACTTATGTAAATTACCGTAAAAGAGGGATTTTGTTTTGTTTCAATGACATTTTAAAAATTTAGGAATATAACCAAGTTTTTGTCAAATCATTATTTGAATATTATTTAAGTTTGTGAAATTTCATTCAAGTGACATGAATATTGAACTATTGAATAAAATCCAAAATATTCACGTTTTACCAACTACCAAGTAGGTATTGAAATATATCTAACTAAATTATAAATTATAAACTTTAAACTTAATTTTAGAGCTTATAAGGTACCTACTGTGTAGATATTGTTTACTTACTTTATCACTGTAAATTAATTTATACCTTCTTGCTAACTTAATACTTGTATAAATATTAATGCAACTGTAAACTGAAGTCTGCCTATCACATTTGTCTATCACTTACCAACCAACTTATAATTTAGCATTTATGTAGATTGATTTTGATAGTATTATTTATATTTTATTATTCTATTCATCAATGTATCATTTATTTACATAACAAATAACAATAAGTATAATATTATTATGAATAATTTCTTTACTCATCAATTGTCACCAACAATAAAAAAAATAACCTTTTTAAAATTATCAATTCAAGTTAAAATTTTTAACAATTTATTACATGATATAATTTGTTAGTTTTTTACTACTTATTCGTTACTTATAACCAATACCAACCTTACAAGGAAATTTTTTTAAGTTTATAGGTGGTTAGATTGGTTCTTCTGAGAATATAGGTTTATATAATCATTGAGTCTAGCATAAGCTATTAATTAAAGTATTTTTTAGATATTAATTTTAGGCTCTGCTACTTATGATAATTAATAATACATTAAAATAGTTTAACAGATTTTGATGTTTAAGTTAATATAAATGGATTTTTTAGTTATTATTTCTTAACACAAAAACCTAATGCTTTTTGAATTGTACATTTACATATTGATTTAAATCTTCATTATAGCTGCTATACATAAAAATAAAAATCTTACATATTTTTCTAATAAAGAATACTGGAAATATTATTTCATCAATCTCTTTAAATAATAAAAAGCAAATAAAATATAAAAAAATAAATTATAATTTACTATGTTACAAGTAATGATACTTTATATACAACATATACATTGAAATAATACAACATATAGATACATCATTTTAAAATTGTTTCCATTCATTCTACAGTAAAACAAAATTACACTTTATAAATGATAAAAAGAATTCATTCGATTTCCTGACACAATTCGAGAAAATTATAATAAATTAATCTAAACCTAATTAATATTTAAATATTAACAATTAATATCAAAATTATGAATACTGACAAACCTTTTTACAGGTGGTATACAAAATATACTTTTAAACAATAATATTTGTTACCATCAATAAATTAGTAAGCAATGTTTTGTTTATCATACTATATACTTAATGATTTTAAATTTTGATGTAGAACTCATAGCACATTGCTTAATTTAAAATAATATATTTTAACATTACAAGGTAAGACATACGCATATTAAGACAATTATTATTTTTATTTCTTTTAATATACTATTGTTAAAAACAAATGTACTTGAATATTAAACATGTTTTTCTTAGTTTAACGACATGTTTACCCTGATCTGTTTAAATATATTTACATATATAACAAATATTGAAAAAAATGTCATGAATTATCATTAAGTGATCAACTTATTTAACTATCTAGTTTCATCAGAATCCTGATCTTTGTCATCTTGATAAAATTCATTTGGTGCATCAACTCTTCGATCAAGTTCAACTTGTGATTGTCTTACATCTGGATCAACTTCATCTAAAGCAATAGCATTAAATTCCTCTGTAGGAAGCGCATCACCAGGTACATTTTGAATTTGTACACTTGGCGAATGCTGTACCATTTTAAGGTTATCATAGGTATGTTTAACAATAAGTTCTAAGTATTGTTTACTGTTGGCATTTTCTTGTCGTGTAACAACTTCAGGATGTAATAAAAAATCTGGAGCGAAATAGTCACGATATTCATGTTCAGGAATTGTATTACTAATTTCTTCATCAATCAAAAGAGATGTTTCATAAGTCCAACACCGAGCAACATTTCTTAAAGTATACCTAAATTCAATAAAATACATTTTATTAAGATTATTATAGACATTATCTATAATATACATAATTTAAAAGATCATTATAATTTTAACATAACCATTCCTTGATGTTAAGAATAAAATAGTGAGGGGAGGTCAGTCATGCTACGCTAATTCCTAAGAATGATAAACTAATGTTGTATTTTTGTAATGGTGACAAACATATATAAATAAATTTAATGTTGGTGTGCATATTTAATTATTTTATAAATAAAAAAAAGACTATCTTGTAGTTAAAATTATTGGGCATTGGGTGTGACTGAAAATATTCTTTACTGTCATACACTAATAGTCAAAAAAATGTATTAAAACATTTATCTAATATCAACATTTTCATATCACTATATCAGAAATAAATAGTAAAATTGAATTTCTAAAAAATATATTTAAATATTTAAACTTTTAATCATAAAATTAAATAATACATTTATATTGTATCAGTAATCATAAACAAAAAAAAATTATAAAAGCTTTATAATAACATAACAGATATACAATTCCTACTATCAATAAGAAATTTCAAAATAGTTCTAGTAGTTGCATTCTAATAAGATAACGAGGAAAAGATTAAAACTATTATAATGCATTGTTACCTACAACTGTAATAGTTCTTGTTAACAAAACTTTTCACCAGCAATTTTATTACTTTAATTTATTTATATTATCATAATATTTTACATAAACAATACAATACCAACAAAAAATTTAAAAAAAAAAAGCCATATTTAATAAATCTCTATGACACCCTTATTTTACTACACACGAACCACCTCTGATGGAGTTTTTAAATACAAATGTGTATCCCTTTGGTTGGATAGTTTATATAATTTATACGTTCTTAAATGATACAACAATTTGTATTCTTTCAGTACCAGTAGCTTCTCTCAAAAACTATTATATTTTAAGTATAATATTTTTATCTTATTATCTTATTAAGAGACTAAGATTAATTAATATTTTAAACATATTTTTCTTTATTATTGTTTTAAAATAGATACTTACCCTCCACCACCAACTGTTAAAAGAGGTACATTCAAATCTTTGATAAATTTAACACATTCTCCGTGTCCTTTGGTACTTAGATTAAAACAACCTAAGCGATCACCATTTAATGAATCTGCACCACATTGAAGAACAATTGCTGTAGGTTGATAAAGATCCATCACATGTTGAATTACAGGTTTAAATACCTAAAATAATAAAGGTTATTCAATAAAAAATATAATTCATGTACATATATCCTATATATATACATAAAATTTTTATTTTTTCAAAGATATCATAAAAATAATTTTAAAGAGAAAATCTAGAAATTCAAGTAATATCCTGAAACCTTTAACAAACTTATATTTTTACTGCAATTAAAAAGTTTTGAATTACAAATATCCATGTCCTTTAAAACCAAATAGTTTGACATAGAATATGTATAATTTTAAAATGTATGCCTCATCATTTTATAATATCATGAAAATTAACTGAGACCCAAATATTTCTTTTAAGACTTCTAATGTTTTAATATATGCATCCAATTATTTTATGAGTACATAATATGTTATAATTTTGTTTTTTCCTCACATTATCAATTTAAATCATATCACTGAAAATATACAGCTAATAACTAAGCAATCAAAACTTGAAACACCAATAACAATAATAGTACAGGTATATCTAATTCTAATTGCAACTTTTTGTTTACCCTAAGGAAAAAACAACTATTGGTAAAAAAGGGGTATCATAATATCAACTAAACATTTTTACAAATAATTATTGTTATCTTCTTTTTATAATTTTAATATAAATATAGAAATAAATTTTCTGAAGACTACATAAGAATCATCTTCTAAGACAGTGAAAAAATTATATAAAAAAACTCAACAATATGATAATAGTTAACATTTGTAAAGTGTTTAATTTAGCATGTAAAATAATAGATATCATAATAAAATTATCCAATTACGCTAGGCCTATAATGTGCTATAATGTACATTATGTACAATTAATTATTAATATACTTAATGTTCTATAGAAAAAATCATAACTACAATAAATGCCTTAACTATATTTTGATAATTATAATTATTTTTAAATGAATATTGAACAGAATTAAGTACTGATTTATAAGAGTTATTTTAAAAACTTGTAATCAAATAGTTTTATAAATTTATTAATTATTTTTTAATCTTTTTACATACTTGTGAATAGCTAAAATCATCAATTCCTTCTTTTAAAGGGACATTTACAGAATAATATCTTCCAACATCTGCTCCAATCTCATACATATCTCCAGTGCCAGGAAAAAACCAGTTACCATACTTATGAAAGGATACCGTCATTACACGATCTGTTAAATAAAATGCTTCTTGGACACCATCACCATGATGTACGTCAATGTCGATATACAAAACTCTTGGATGATATTTTAACAGTTCCAAAATAGCAATTACAATATCATTTACATAACAAAAACCAGATGCTTCAAACTTTTTAGCATGATGAAGACCACCCGACCAGTTGATAGCAATATCACAACAGTTTTTGTTTAGTTTCATCGCTCCATCAAGTGAAGCACCCGTATACATGGAACAAAAATCATATAGACCTTCGAATACAGGACAGTCTTCACCCACATTAAAATGATTCAAGTATTTGCTGTATGTGGTCAGGTTCTGTGGCGTTACCCTTTGGAGGAACTCAATGTACTCATCATGATGGAACCGACACATATCGTGAGCACTAGCACGATACGGCCTATATATTTTCATTTTATTGTAAAGACCATAGTTCAATACCAAACTGTGTATGACCGACAAACGATGTGGCTTCATGGGATGCGCTGGTCCATAGTGAAAATTGCCTACGTCGGGGTTGTAAAAGTAAAATACACGCTTATTAGACATTTCGTGGCAGTATTAGAACATTCCGAAATTCGTAGATAACAAAGCGATTGACTTCAAAACGGTCATATTCGATCGCATTTCACTTGAATTTAAATTAAAGTAAAAAAAAATTATATTTAATCAAATAACACAAATTATTTTGTTTTAGTAAACACTTAAAAATCTAGCGGCAACAACAAATATATTTCACTGCAGTGTGCGGTCCCGCACTGACGAATTGTAGGTTCAGAAGTTAGTAACAAGTATCTGATATGGACAGATACTGTTTGCAATTGGTTCGTAAAATGTTAGTACCTCATCAAGCGTCCCAAATAGTTGGTGGATTACTTTTCAGTGTTCATTACCGCCAACTGGCGTCTAACAATTTAATATTAAATAGTAATCTAAAATGATGATATAATAAATTTTATTATATTATCATTTATTTAAGATACCGCTTATTCGTCATCACTAGAGCTAGAATTTTGATGACTTTAGCATTTTTTTTTCTTAAAGTGCTATACCTACAATTCTAACCAAAAATCAATTTGTTTCATTATATAGCAATTTAGAATGTGTAATTTTTATTTTGCAATTTTTTTTGCATTTTTGTATTAAATTCATTTTATTGCATTTTAAGGTCATTTTTTACAAATATTACGCAAATTTTGTATATTTAAACTCATTTTTAATTGTTTTAAGCTTATTTTTATAATTAATCCCAACTACCTATTCCAGTCCATATTGAAAAAATAATATAATTAATAATTATTGTCAACTCAAATTTTAAATATATTTTTTAATTCACTTTTTAAAACAAATTTTTACCTATTTTGTATGATATAAAAACGAATAAATAATAACTAATCAATAATAATAATTTTAAAATTACACTTTTTTCGCTCAACTGATGAATACATTTTTTGGTTATTTTTTAAGTTTAGATATTTATTAGAGTTTTTACGTCATTTTTGTATTTTTGTGTGTTTTTAGGTCATTAAAATCCTAGTTCTAGCCATCACAGTAAGGCTAAGGAACTAATAGGAGTCATATGTTTTTTAATAATCATTCAAATCATGGCTAAGTAATATAGAAATTTGTTTCTTGGTACTAGAAGTTTAAAGCAATCATTTTTATTTTGTATATTCTGTTCTCTTTTCATTTTGAGTATATTATTTTGTTATGTTTGTATTTTAAGTACATATTTCACATTAAAAAAAAAATTTTAAAACAATATGTGATGCAAAGAATAATATTGTATACGTATTATACAATATTTAACATTATTTTTTTAGAAATTGAAAAAAATTGATTAAAATAATTATATAATCTATCTACCGTGTGTTTTCCCGATTATTTGTACAGTATGAAAAACAGTAGTCAATAAGGAATACGCTGAATAGGGTCAGTTGGTGTCAATTCGTCTGTTAACATATATATTTTCGTCTAGCGTTAATATAGTCAGGTAGTATAATAATCTAGACTATGTATAGTTTTTTTGTAAAAATTAAATTAAAAATTCCTTATTTAATAATAAATAAATTTATAATTATTGTTTTTAAATAAATATATATATATATATATATATATTTATTTATTTATTTATAAAAAGCGTATTTTAGCATTTTTGTATATTTATAGAGCATATATAATAATTTTTAAAGATATTAATGCATGTATATTTTAAGATTTTTTAAAGCATGAAATTTCTAATTCTAGTTATCAGCTTCTAGACATTGCCGTTTCAAATTTTCAATCATCCTTGGGTTAGTAGAAGTTTTATTAGAACAGGCTCTTACGTTAGTACATCAATTAGGTAATTAATAATAGTAATATTATTAACTTAAATTAAATAGGTATCTACTTATAAAATTTTAATTTGTAAAATAATAGAAAATAATTATAAAAAAGTATTTGTAATAAATAATATTGTTAATTATTACAAAATTATAATTTATTAAGTAAAAAGTTCGTAACTAATTTTCCAAAAGTTGAATTTTAGTACATAAATAGTTTATGCCACACTAATAAATGTATTAAAAGTCTTGACACTCCTTATGTGTATAGCTTCCATTCCTCTTAAAAGAGGTGCACAATTCTTTCACTGGTTTCGCTTAAAACTCATCAGCTGTTTAAGTTATCATAATAATACATTATTTCATGTATTATAAATGTGTACAGTTATATATAATGTAAATGACTGAATTACCTACCTATGAAACAAATTTTCACAAATTATAAAATTAATACACATCTAAATTGTTTTTTGTTATTTATACATATTTGATATTATTAAATTAAATTTTCAATAGTTTTTTTCAGCGATGAACTATAGATTCTGTATCAAAAATAATTTATATAATTAATATTATGATTTTTTTTTTTGAGGATCTAAAATCCAACATCACCATTTAATAACATATGTATAATCATGCCTATATATTTAATGTGTATAAATAACAGAAAAAAATATATATATATTATGTATACATTTTTAATTTTTCGTATTTATTTTATAATTAATTATTACTGATTTATTTCATAATTTAATCATATATTATGGTTCTTTTATAGACTTTAATTTTGATTATAACTTTAACTGTTGACGAGTTAAAAACAAAATCGGTGAAAAGATCACGCGCTCATTTTAAAAGGAGTAGAAATCTACGTACAAAGAAATAGGTATCAATGTACCTACTATATAGTTTATTTATTAGTAGAGCTCCTTATTTTACGTGTACACGCTTTAACATATTCACGTGAAATTAATATTCGTTTTTTTAATACTCCGGTTTTGAAAAATCCACGTATAACGTACATTAACGTATTTTCATTAAATTCATAATACTGTTAAACATTTAAATTTAACACTCTAAATTAATTTAAATGATAAAAAGTTTACATAAAATTTAATTTATCTAAGTATTTGCTGCTTTTATAACGGCGAATTTCAAATAAACTAAAAATAGAAACAATATAGCTTAGTTAATTAAATTAAATATGTAAATAATGAAATAATGAATAAAAAATTCTTTATTGTTACAAAATAATTACGAGTAGATTTATCACAGGATTAAAGGATAATTATAATAGTATCGCAATAGATATAAATTCTTAAATTAATTAATTATTGATATTCCAAAAAAAAAATATTTTTTTAATAATGGCGTAAATTGAATAAATACACAAAACAAATTATTTATGAATGAATAAGTATAAAACTAATACAATAATATTACTCATCTGCGGTTAAATGGGCGAATGGTATTATGATCAAACGTTTATAAATAATAATAAATCAGTGATAGCTACTCGTCTTATTTTATATAAAAAGATATACCTAATATAATAATATATAAGAGTAAAAAATAATCAGTTAATCAGTCTATCTACTCGAAACTGTCAGTATGTTAAGCCATGACCCATTTATATTTAAATAAATATCCATGAATACGTGAAAATACTAAAATACGTAAACACGTATATTAAATTCACGTTTATTAAGTATACGTAAATACAAACTTTTCATTCACGTGTTCGCGGACTCCGTATAAATCACGTTTTCAATCGAGACATCTATTTATTAATAAAGTATATAAACTTCTAATGCACCAAAATTCAGCTTTTGAAGAATTAATTCAGAATTTTATAATTTTTTTGTCAAATTTGACTTGACTTCATAGTTACTGGACAAAAGGGCAAATTTTAATTACTATTTAAATTATATTAAATAATATTTTATAAATTCAAATAAATCTTTTAAAATAATTCTATTTAGTATAAATTATTTAAAAAACACTACATAATACTTTTTTACTTAGTATTAGACGTATTAGTGCAATAAATAAACAAATTATAATAAAAGCATAATAATATTATGTGCTATTAAATAATAATTTACGTCTATAAATCGATAAATTTCATTTTGTTATTGATAACCACTTTTATAGATATCTTACTATATTTTTAAAATTATTTATTTAAATTGGTCCACTCTTCCCTACACTTATACCAAAAACTAGCTTTTAGAATGATTTATTTTAATGTTACGGGCAAAGTAAACTATTGAGCTACCCGTATGTCTTACATTGCCCGGTGTTTTTGGGTATATATATTAAAAATATTATTTTTACCTTGCAGAGTTGTACTTTAATCGGTGACCGGTCCAAGTTACTTTTCCCATACTAAATTGGGCATTGTAACTTAAGCTATAAACAAAACTTTTCTTTTGAATACATTTTTTTTTTTAAATGTGTTAAACAATTAAGAAAGAGTAGATATAGTGAAGATATACTATGTTACAGTCAATTTAGTACGTATTATATTTTTAGAGTTTTATAGGTACGTACTTTTATAATTTTATTTTATAAAGTAATTAGTATGAGAGTATAGAAGCAATTTTTGGATGTAGTACAAAAATTGGATTAAACGATGATTTTGCATCAAGATTGTACATCCAAGATCAATAATTATTAATAAATAAAAAAATGAAGAAGATTTAGAAGCGGTTATAACATCTATGAATACTGGAAATCATTGAGAAATCGATGAAACATTGATCGAAGAAAAAATAGATAATATAATAAATAAAATAACTTCTGTGAGAACAGAGTCATCTGTAAATTTAATAATTCAAGGGAATTGATTTACATTGTCCAACTTAGACTAGGCAATTCTATACAGCCCGGGTAAAGTATAATTTTGCCTACATTGCCCATCATAATCGGGCATTATCATAATTCCCGGGCAATGTAAACATTACCCGATAGTCTACTTTGCTTGTAATATATATATATATACATATACATATATCAATATGTTATCTAAATTATGATTATTCAGTGTATTATAAATTATGTTTACATACTATAATATCATATATTAATTATTAAATATGATTTACGTTTTTCACAACGCCGAGCGGTTAGCCTTGATATGTTCTGTCTACTAATGTATTA
>NW_020271297.1:0-15598 GCF_002803265.2 Melanaphis sacchari
ATAAATACGTATTGCTTTGCTTAAGAGTGAATTTCATAATATTTGAAAAATTAATATTGTGAAATATGATTGTAAGGCTTATTTAAATATTAATTAAAAGCATAATAAAAATCATTAAAATCTTAGATTAAACTAAAATCGATTTTCTCAAAACTATAAATTTTGAGTTGTGGCAGTCTTGTTCTAGGAGTGCGATATACCAGTGTTCCTATATTATAATGTAGCCTATTTATTTATTTACTTATTTATAAATTCTATTTTTGATGTACTATATATTTTTTTTTTTATATATATTATATTATATCTACTTATTTTCTGAAATGTATACTTTAATTACTATAGTTGTACGGGTTTGTCTATTTATATATTTATTTATTATTTATTTTTTGAATTATAGTCAGATATGACGCAATTTCCTATGAAATACCTAAAATATTATATAAATTGTAAATGTATACCAACCTAGCTCTTAATAGTACTCCATCATCACCGATAAGAGGTTATCCTCAGTGGTGAGATGGGCCATCTAACCATATTGTATATATAATCATTAGTTACTTATAAAAAAATTGTATCTTCTCTTGGCCAATAAATATTATTATTATTATTATTATTATTATTATTATTTATTAAAATATTTTCAAACATGTAACAAATACTTTTTTTTACAATATTACAATTTATTATTTACATAATTTACATTTTGTCTTAATAATACATTTTTCTTTTTTGCATTTTTGTCATGGTATACCATAGCATTAATTTTTATCTAATCAGATGTTACAGATTTTTCACCTTTTGTCAATATTTTATTTACATGAGTTATATAAGAATAAATCAGAAGATTAATAGCAGTCTTTAAAAACAAATTAAATACATTGTGTTCTGGACATGTCAAATAATTAGATGGTATCAAATATGAAATTAAATAGTTATAAGATGCTTTAGAGTTACATTTGTATACAAATTTGTCAAAATTAAGATTAAACATTTCTATTAAATAATTAAAAATGTCTATCACCACTGCTTTTGGATAAGTTAAGTCACAGTTCTCATATTGACGAGTTTTTGAATCATCATATGTTTTTTTTTAATATTTGGTCAGAAGTGATTATATTCATGCAACAATTACAATTTTTTGTTAGCTTAAAATATCCCAACTCAAGAATGGCAAACATTTCTGCACCTTTGTCATCTAATTATTTAATCATTTTTTTTTAATTTTTAAGAACTTATCTTTTCATTTGTAGACATACAGGTCATAGGTTTGTCATTCCTGAAATAAACTAATATAGTTCTAAGAGTAGTTAAAAGCCTATTCACACATTGATTTTATTTCAAAACGATCGTGTGTGTATAGACCAAATAATGGACATTAATTTATTATATATTATTTATCAAAGGTAATGAACACATTAGTTATCAATAATTTTACTAGAGTATGAACAAATTTCCGTAGTGCAAAGTTTTGCAAAATTTGGGTAAGGTCATAACTACATAATAAAAAATATTAACACTTGACATGTCTAAAACCCTAGATAAATTAATAAAAATTAAATTAACATACCTACATTAACTGCTCTTGATTACAATATATTTATAGGGCTATAGATGTACAACTTTTTTTTATTCATTTTTACTAATTCTTTAAATATTACATGAAGATAACTTATTCATATTAGAAAAATATTAAATATACCAATTTAAGTTATTAAAAACTCGTACATATGGGGAATAGTAAATCAATAACTTATATTTAACTTATTTATATATAAAATTAATTATGAATGTTTTCATCTACAAATTTTACAACCGTAAAAATAGTTAAACTTTATGTTTCACACTTTTTCAATTTTTTTTTGTATCTCAAAGCAATTATAAATAACATAAAATTATTCATAGGATCGATTTATTTTATAAAAATAAAAATTTATACATACCCACTTAATTAATTAGGTAGTTTATTAAAAGAGATTTAAAGATAGGTACTGTGTATGTACTGACACTGTACATATCAAATTATATGAATTTGCATTTGCTGATCAAATTAAGTAGTCTACTTTAATTAATTAAACTAATTAATTCTGCAACTGAAACAAAATTAAATATTTTACTAATGGTTAATATTTATCAATAATAATGAATCAATAGACTAAATGAATTTCCAATTTATTAATTTTAGAATAAACTTACCAACAATTTAAACAAATTAAGTCGTCACCAAAGTATGAAATTTAATTCACATACATAATAATGCTGATCAGATAGAAGCACATACATTTTTAATTAAATTGTTAACTAAAATATAACATTCAAATATTAACAAAAAATATGCATTGAAATAACCGGTATAACTTTATATTTTTAATTTTAATTAATATACATAGTTTAGTATTTACTTAAAATATATTTCATAGTTAAACTTCTAAACTTGGATAAATAATAATTAAATGTTTGCATTTAAAAATAAGAATATGAAATAATTAGTAAATACAATAATATTATAATATTAACACATGGTTTTAGAAAAAGCATAGATAATATCTAACACAGATATGTACAATCGGTGACTGGCAGTTTCCGAAAATGATATGAGTAGTTTGTGGCGATTACCAACTTAAGGTAGTGTTTCACAGCAAGTTGAAGGTTATTTTCGTTTTTTTTTTGTTCGAGTATAGAGCATCACTGTAATAATGTAAGAGCAGACTGCAAAACCTCTCAAAATATATTTTTGTATAAATTGTTCATAATATTTTATCAGTATTCGCATAAAGTAATAATATGGATAATCATTATCTTTTATTAAAAATGTCATCTCGACTACTGGTTTTTACTTACGGTTTTGATTAAATTCACAGTAGCAGTTGAACGATTATTTAAAGTTTAAACGTTCATAAGTCGCAAACGGATTACTCACATTAAATATTGTAAACGCAAAGACTATTTTTTTCATTATGTTAATAAATTGGCTATTTTGATTTTTTTTTAAAAAATTTAGATCAAATTTAAAATTTTTTAATTTCTGTACAAAAAAAAAATAAATAAAAAAGTTTATATTATACGTGTAGTACAAACGTCTATAAATTATATGAAAAAAAAAAATGAAAAAATATTGATTAGAATACAAGTTATTTCATTTGTCATATCTTTCTGTTACACTCTGTATACATGAATAATACGCTATAGGCAAGTCTTTATAACGTGGATCACTCTTTAAAATTGTCCATGCTTTTTTTCATAGAAGCTGCATTATCTGATACAACCAGTGCTCGAAATGGAAAATTTTCTGAACAGGAACTAAAATTATAATTTCTTCTTCCGAAATATTTACCCTTTTTTAATAATATATAAGTTGTATTTACTATTTTATAAAACTCGCTTTATATTTTTAGCCCTTTAAAAAATTTAAATATATTTTTACCTTTTTTTATTACCTTCGAATATGTATATATTATATAAAATAAAAATAAAAATATAAAATGTTTAAAGAACTACTTATGAACTTGTTTTTATTTAAATTTTATATTTATAACTCAAAAAGTACAGCGTCAATACAATTTTTTTTACAATAACTTCCACAGTGATTCATAGGATTTATCACACTTTTGGTTTCTTTTACGACTTGCGGTTATCATCAGCTGAATGTCGACCATTCAATAACCAAGATCGAACGTATTTTTCAGGTTCGAATTTCGTTAGAGGTGGTCCAACACAATTAATAAATAAAAGAGCAGCAACAGTCTTTATATTTAATGAAGTTCTTAGTGGTGACATGATTTCGTTCATAAAACTAAAATTTCGTTCACATTCGCTAGTCGACACTGGAATCGTTGCAATTGATTTATAAAGGGGTTTCAAATCTTCTGGAATTTCCTTTTTGCCCAAGTCCATTTCATAAATTATAAATCTTTGAATATTGCTTTTTTCATCAATTTGAAATTGTTGACATAAATTACGAATATTACAATCACCAAATTGTATGTTTTCTATTTGGACATCATTCGAAAGTAGCCAATTTTTTGGATTCAATTTTTCAATATTATCAAGTAAGTTTTTAAACGTTTTTTCATTGTCTTGGCGATGTTTTTCATTACGACTGATATTTGATGAACTGAAAGTCATCATTCGAGATTTTAAATTATTAGCTAGGCTTTTGTAAAATTGTGCAGAATTTATTTTAGGAACATTGCCACTGTGTAATATTACATTTTTATGACATTTCGTTCTTTATTTCTTTTAATGCGTCAGTTAATTTTGGACCTGGATCGGTTGCCATAGAATCTAATACACGTATTGTTGTTCTTATAGATTTATCATCTTCTACTAAAGTAATACTACGTTTTTGTAAATATTTTAATAAATCTCCTAATTTGTCTAAAGCATCAGACATAGTATTTAAATTACTAACAAATTCTATACTTGTTATCATTTTAAACAATTTACAGTATTTACTTCTTTCTTTATAGTCTCTGGTAAAGTCCATTGAAGCCAAGTTGAAATGTTCACACAAAGCAGAAAAATTATTTATGACTGCATTAACTGTCCGTTTGCTTGATGCTAACCATCGAACTGACAAAATTCTATCAATTTTCAAAATTTGTACTTCTAATGAACTAGCAGCTTTTTTTTAACTCGTTGTTGCGTGCCAATATCAGATCCAGACTCAGGGTGTTATTTAAATGTAATTTACTACTCTTAAGAACAATAATGTGTTTATTACGTATAAATGAAGTACATGTAACTGATATAAAAAGTGGCTGAGTGTCGTGAAGTTGCTCAGGTCTTCGTGGCTATTGCTGGTCTCTGGGCTCCCTTATATATGGAAAAGCTTCTTGTTATTGTAGTCCATAGCCTTGATTTCCACATGTATCCTTGGAGTTGTTTTGAAACTTGTTTTTGGAAAACAATATCCAGAATGCAATCTGCTCCTAATTGCCAACATGTGCCAATGCAATGTGTTGTTGCATACGAGTAACCTTAATAATGCATTTCACTCGACCTCGGCACGCGTAATGCACTATTGCGGTGTTTATTATGATGTTATTGAGAAGTAGATAATTACATCCGAAAATGCATTTTGATCCTAATGCAACGAGATTTATAATAATATGTATCTACTATCTTGTGTTAATCTGTAAGAATATGTTTTCTCCCCAACACGTGTCATGGTCATGCTAATACTTATATTAGCAATATTATATATTATATTATATATACTTATATTTAACAATATATCTCGTAGCCCATAACATCGTTTTGGTTTTTAGGTGATTGATGGTATATAGTACAAAGTTTATCCATAAATATTTTAAAATGGTTTATACCACAAACTTCGCTAACAACCAGTGGCGTAACTGGGAAAAAATCTAGGGGGGCAATATAATATATTTATCATTATCAAAACCCTGATACCCCTCCCTCTCCCAGTTAAAATATATTTTTATTATATGTATTTTGTACAGTATACTTAATTGTTTGAATTACATAAGTCATATTTTAACTCATTTTATGGTTTAGATAAACATAAATTGTAGGTAGCAGGTACTTGGTACCAATATTGTTAAATAATACCAATAAGAGTTCATTAATAAAAGGTGCTACATGTAGCTTAAAAAAGTAACTAGTATTAATATTATTTACTTATATTTCATATTTACTTAATAATTAATAATAAATAACAACTTATTGAATCATATTATTTATTAAATAAAACTTATAAAGTAAATAAAAAAAAAAAATTATTATGTAGTAGATTCAACTCCAGATATTGCTCACATCGATCAATTAGTATTTGTGTTTCGGTATGTTCTCCCAAGTGGCAGTCCAGTAGAAAGATTTTTTATGTTTATCGATAACGTTGGTCATAAGTCAAAAAAACTTGCAGATACTATTATAGAAGTATTAAAAAACAATGAAATACCAATAGAAGATTGTAGAGGCCAAAGTTATGATAACGCAACCAATATGTCTGGCCACTACAGTGGACTACAAACCAGAATAAAAAATATTAATCCTCTTGCAGAATATGTGCCATGTGCTGGTCATTCCTTAAATCTAGTAGGATCTAATGCTGCAACAAGTTGCACACTAGCAATACAATTTTTTGATATGTTACAAAAAATTTATAATATTTTCTCAAGTTCTACAAATAGATGGAGTATTTTTAAAAAACATTTAAAAAATAATATTTCTGTAAAAAGCCTTTCAGTTACTCGTTGGAGTGCGAGAGCAGATGCATGCTATGCACTATTTAAAAGTTATTCAGAAATTGTTAATGCATGTGATTCTACAGCAAATGATGTGAATGAAAAAATTATATGTAGAAATGAAGCTAAAGGACTTGTTAAATTATTAAATAGCCTTGAAATGGGTATAATGACTTGTTTATGGAATTCTATTTTAGAAAGGTTTGATGAAAATTAATTTTAACATGTATTTATGTGTGTGTATATTGTTATAATTTTTAAATTAATACTTTTTGAACTAACGGAGTATTTTAATAATGACATGAAATAACTTAATTAGAGTTTGATTTAATTGTAGATTTAAAAGTAATAATTAATGTTTAGAAAATAACCAAGGTGATTGTGTTGATACTTAAAATTAAACAATACTTAGGGATTCATTTGAAAATATTATGATGATTGCTGATTGGTATTAGATGATATAATTTCAAACTAACTGACAATTGACAATTACAATTATATGGTATATTGTTGACTGTTACATAATTGATTTTGTTGTTTTTAGATTTAACACTACAAATAAAAAATTGCAAGCTGTAAATATTGACTTAGGAATTGTAATTAAACTTTATAAATTTTTAGAAGATTATTTAATTACAATTACGGAAGACTTTAAATATTTTAAAGAAAAAGGAAAAGTTGTATCTAATTGTTCTATTTACAAAACTGATGTGACTAGAAAAAAGAAAAGAAATGTACGATTTAAATTTATATTTACTTATTATTGTGAATCAAAGATATTATATAATTATATTATTTATTTTTCTATTTAGATTATATTTGACGATACAGAATCAAACTATGAAGAACATTCTGATGGACAAACATTATTTAAAAGGAATGTTTATTTTGTGATTATTGATAATTTAGTAGCTAGTTTAGCACTAAGAAATAAAGCATATATCAGGCATCAAAATACTTTTGGGTGTATTCCAATGTTATTTAATCTACCTAACACTCAAGATATCAGAGACACTTGTAATGTTGTAGCCAACAAGTTAGAATAATTTTCATATTTTACATTTCTTACAAATTTATAATGAATAGTTATTATTAATCAAAATATAATATTATACATTTTTAATTTTTAATTTAGGTTTGTTTCGGATATTGAAAATGGCTCAATTTTAACAGATGAATGCAACCATTTTGTTACCCTTTTATCAAAGGAGATAGAATTTGAGAATACTGAAAATCACTCAGTACTACATATGTTTTTGTTTATAAAGAACAATAATTTTGATGAGTTATTCCCTAATTTATGTATAGTTTTTAGAATATATCTTTCAGCTGCATTAACAAATTGTTCGGATGAGAGATCATTTTCAGTTCTTAAAAGAATAAAGAACTATTTAAGATCTACCACTCTTAGAAATCGGTTAAATGCTTTAGCTTTACTAAATATTGAAAATAATATGTTGAATGATATAAATGTTAAAAGTTTAATTAATTATTTTGCTGAAAAAAAAGCAAGAAAAAAATTGTTTATATGTTGATTTTTTAAATAAATTATCAAACTTTAACACAAATAAATGCTCCATTATATTTAATTTTATCTTAGATATACTATTATTCCTTTTACTATATTTTGTTATAATTTATGAACTTCAAATCTGTGGAACTTGCTTATTCCATAAGTGTTGTAACTAGATAATGCATATTTAATATATTATAATACCTATTGTGATATTTTTATATTGCATAATATATAGATACAATGGTAATAATAATATGAGATTATAAACGTCAATGATTATTGGGCAGAGTGGAATAAATTTTTAGGGTATAAGGGCGCAAGTAAAACCATTGCCTTGAGGCGCATTTTTCCTTAATCCGGCCCTGCTCATAGGCTTTCTGTTTGGGTTTGGATCAGATACATTTTTACTATTAGCTGAATCGAACATTTTGTTGATAACATCAATAAACTCGGAAGTATTTACTGCAGAGTTAGATTTAAGTTGTCCGGTTGCCACGCATGTCTTAATCGCTGCACTTACAAAGTTACTTAAAAGTTGTATGGCGAGCTTACAGCTCATTTTTTGGAACGGGTTAGGGTTTAAATGCGTTGGAGTTATTTTGGGCATAGCTCGTGCTGTTGTTGTGTTATTATTTGTGTCAATTTCATAATTTTTGCGTATATCTTTCATGGATACTATATTATCATCAATCTTAAAATCTCCCGTTATACTCTTATACTCTTCATAAGATGTGGCATATCATAAATCAAAAACAATCTAGTCTCACATATTGTTATTGATGGATTGTCTTCAGTTGCTCCGAGTAGTGAAAACATTCTACGGTTCTGAGTTCCTTGATCACATACAATGCAAGATGGCAGTAAACCAACGTGTAACATTTTTTCCACGGAATCCTTAATAATTTTTACCAAATCATCGCCTTTAATTCCACTACCCGTAAAATAATATGAAAAAGGAAATTTCCAATTTTTAATAAGTCCTCGCACCATAATCACTAAAGCGTGAGAACCAAGCTTTTGAGTACGACCTATTGAACCCAAATCTTCAAATCCATCTATTTCATCAATAATTTTATTGTATTCAAGTGATTTCATAATTGAAACCTCATCCAGTAATATAACACATTTTTTCTCATCATACGACATATCCGATATTTTAAGTTTAATTTGTTCTAAATATTTTTCTGAAAATCCAGTTGCGTAATTTATGGAATTTAGCCAACGACGTACGGTACATTCTCCAGGTAATACAATACCATTTTTACGTAAGTACTTGTAAGCCGACGGAGATTTATAATATAGAGACAATGCCACTTTTTTTTCTGTACTTTTCCATGGTTTTTGTTTCTTATGCATTATTTGCATAGCTATTAAAGCCTTGGAATTTACCGATGGAAACTTGGTTTCTTTAAAAAATTGGTTGAGATCTATTTTTTTTTTGTTTAATTTTTTTTTTAATGAATAGATTGTTGATCTTTTTTGTTTTAATAACTTTCTATAACGATATAACTGTTCTTTCAGCAATTTATTTTTAGTAATTAATTTTTCTGAAGTGTATTTTCTATTATCTAAATTTGATGATTTTTGAGGACTTGGAAGTTGAATAAGTTCAGATACCCATGATTTGGTATTTGGAGTAATAGATAGCGTAGGACTGTTGTTATATAATAGAGAAGTTGTCAACAGAAATGTTATTACTAGTGTTGCTGTTTCTTCCGTAATTATACTTCGGTGTTAAAACATTCAATTCAGTAGGCGATATAGAGGTATGAGTATTACCAGTATTAGAATCTAGATAAAAACAAATCTTGTTAAATAATTTAGGTTATATCTAAAGTTGGTGCATTCGGGAGGTCAATGTTTAAATTTCTCAATAGTTTTCAAAAGTGTAAGGAACAACAAAACAAAAATTAAGGAAAAACGTATACATGAAAATGTACAAGTTAGTTTGAGTTGGAAATTCATCATTTTTTTTTCTTTGTAAATTTAAGATTAGAAAATGTAATACAAAATTTCTTATAAGTTTGTCTACGTTTATCATAAAACAAAAATTTCTATTGGAAAGTAAACTTAAATTTTTAAGTATTTAAAGTACTTAAAGTGTTTGAAGTTTAAATTTTTACAACATTGGATACTCGATATTTTCTTAGCACAATTTTTTTTTACAAGCATTTAAAGTTTTAAACTTGTAAAATTCATCAACATTTCGAAAATTATTAATTATTGTAGGTAGGTAATTAAACATTTTGTTATGGTGAATAAATAATACGGGTTCGGGTGGCAATATTGTGCTAACCAGTTCCCACCCGTTCCCGGTTTCAAAAGGGGGGGAAGGTAATTAAAAATTATAAAATACTCCTAGGTGGGTTTTCAAAGACCCCCAACTTTGAGAATGCTTCTTAGAAGAGTCTAAACCGAAACGTTTGGTGAAATGATCCCCTAAGTTGACCTGTCCGAAAAATACTTTATTGTTTAGATTATCTACCTATTTGTATATGTGTATTTATATTATATTAAAATACAGTATTTGTAATTAAGGTGATTTATTTTGAATAAAGGAAAATGTTTTTTTGTTATCCGACAACTTAGATTTACTTTAAAATTTTTAAATGATAGGTAATTATGAATGTTCGCTGTGGATGAAGGACTTAGTATTTTAACAGAATTAAGCTGCAAATGGTATTGTGACTGAAATTTTAACCTCTGTACTTGACTATTTTATATTTTTATGCAATTATATGTTTATTATTTTATACATACATAATAACTTAATTTATGACAAGTCTCAAAACCTTTAATGCTGAACAATAGGTATAGTAATTACAAAATAACAAGGGTAAATATTATGTTTTCTATTCAGAATTATTGTGGTCATCCATTTGTGGACGAGATTAATCACACATAGGAGAACGAAAAATTCTTAAACCAAAACTTTATCGATAGAGAATTTTATGAGGATTCAAATTAAGTGGCCAGTATAACAAATTTTCCAGTTGTTAAATAGATAGCTTTCAAAAAGCATAAAAAAAACCAAAAAACAATACAAAATTTGCTTTATCAATTATTATAGATTATAAATTAGTATAACCAGAGTTATAGTTTTAGAAGGTTACCATTACAAAAGTCAACCAATAATTATTGTGGTTATTAAATTTTTTTTTTATTGTTTTTAATTTCATGATAAAGAAAAAATTATTAATTATTGATATTTTTTTAAATATTTTGCATTATTCAATTTTTAGTTTTTGTTTAATTGAATAATAAGTTCACTACAGTGTTTAAGTATATAAATTACAAATCTAAACAGTTCTCCTAAGATGTAGTTTTTGTAAGTCGTTCATAGTTATTGCCTATTGGTTATCATTTGTGTATTCTGTAGATTTTATTTTATATAACGTTGTAAATTATTTCTAGGTGCAAAGTATTAACAATGAATTAAAATCATCACAAAAACCATGTTAAACTCATGCTATCTACAACAATTACATTTAACGTTCATTACTTAATTCATGTAAGTAAGGTATAGTGTTAAAATTCTTTTAATAGGTATATTATTTATTTTTTACTATTCTATTGGGAATGTAAGCTATAAATTGTATTTCATCCTTAGAACTCTATTTTACTTTATTACTTAAGTTCTGATTTTCTGATCTCTTGTGGTTGTACCTTAAATACCTGCCTTAGATAAAAATATGCTTAATGTAGGTACAATAATAACTTAAGAGGCCGTCGTAGTAACATTTTTGACATTAAAACCACCTCTACGCACTTCCAATAGTATGGCTTTTATAAATATCGCATAAAAAAACAAATGGTACCAAATTAATTAAGAAAATGTCTACTACGTGTTACCAGAGTCATTTTTTAGAAAAAACACTACTCTTATACTTTTATTTGTATTATGAATTTTTAATTTTTTAATTTTTCAAACGTGTATAATAGACAGTGAAATAATTTTTTTTTTATTATTTCTCTGGTAACATGTAGTAAATAATATCAACTTTAATTTGATATCATTCGTTATATTCTGCGATAATTATGAAAGCTATACTATTGGAAGTGCGAAGAGATGTTTCTCGGTGAAAAATGAACTTTTTTCACTTGTAATGTGCTGCTACCTACAGTGATCAAGGCGGCGCGGCAATCTTTCTCCCACTCTAGTAATCAACCAAATGCGCCGTGGCGCGTGGATATTTATAGCCGTGGTAGTCAGTACGAGTATTATCATTTTATTACGCGGAAATGCAGAATATTACCACAGCTAAATACCCATAATTGACAAAATGTAATAATTATTGAGACGTTTAAATATTTCTCTGTCTCTCTTACTATTTTTGTATATTTAACCGTGATTTTTCGTTGTAGAATATCAATATTCTCAGTATTCTCATAGATACGTAAATAATTTATATTGTACTGTATGAATTTGTCTCTGACAGAAAGACATAGTCCTGTCAACGTCAAGTGTATCGTATGTTTTAATCTCCACTTGAATATTTTCGCTTATAAATTTAATTATTTTTATTCCTTAACACTTGTATTTCTTTTAAGACGAGTAAGTTAATTGTGAATTTTTGTAATTTATTTTGAATTTTGATACAAAATGGATCGTTCTAAAAAGAACCTGCCTTACTTTCCTAAATTAAAATCGAACAAAAAACGACTTGCTGCCCAATTAAAAGAAGCCAGAGATAAAAAAAAGTAAGTATTTGCAAATTGTATACTTGATAAATTGTAGGCAAATACCTAGATTTTAATTAGATTTTAAAATATAACATACATTTAGTTAAATAATTTGACTTCAATGTATAACATTTTAATATACCTTTATGTTTTTAAATTATCTATTCTTCTTATTACATTAATATTTATTTTATATTTAAAAAAAAGAAATTTGACGTAAAAATAAATATTATTTCAGAAACAAAATACTGAATGATCAAATACAACTGTCACAAAATGATGATGCGTCATTTATAGAACTGCCTAGGTAAGAATTGAAAATTTACATTATTGTATTGTATTATTGTAATAATAAAATGTTCAATAAATAATTTTCTAGTTACGTCAATGTTGAAAGAGATATTTTGACTCCCATAAATACGACGTCATCTCATTTAACACCTGACGATATGGATGTCGAATCAACAGAACATGATGACGTGATAAACACAAACGAATCTTCAAGGTAGGACGTTACTAGTATAAAAAAATTATCGGATAAAAAATAGAACAATTTAGATAACTAATATTTTTCATTTTCTTTTTAAATTTTTACGTGAGGCATTTTCGTAATTTTTAACACAGTGAAACAAAAAAACTTATGGCTTTACAAAGATGTTTAGTCAATTTTTTTTATGATTATTATTGAGAATTTTGAAAAATTAACTCTTTAAATTGACACCAAGATGAGTTTCCAGATCTAAAATGTTGCTAGATGAAAGTTTTTGACCTTTTATATAAAATATAGTGAATTAATACAAATCTTTGTAAAACCATATAGGTACTTTTTCGTTTCACTTAGAACCTGAATATTTATATACCCCTGATATGTTTAGTTTGCTACCGAGTGACATAAATTATATTTTTTTAGTTTTGATGTCGATGGTGACGAAGATATTATGTTTACTCCTATAAATACGTCATTGCCTCGTTTAATTCACGGTAAAACTTCTAAATCATCAGATCATGACGTGAATGAATCGTTGAGGTTGGTTTCTATCCCATACTATCCCAGTTAATATAGTGTATTTAGTATTTAAATTTAAAACATGCTATAAGAGTATAAAAAAAGTTAATAAATTACTTATAATAGTTTTTTATGTAGACTTTTACAGTGAGAGCCCTGCAGTTGTAAATTACTGCAGGTTATTATTTTCCAACTTAAAATAAAAAATATAATATGTATTAACTTATTTTTATGTTATTAGGCCTACAGTGGGGAAATATCCTTCAGGTCGTCGAATTGTAGATATTTACTATATATTTGAACAGATTAAAACATGTGTTCATGAAGGAGGTTTTGGATGTTCATTTATGAATATGGTGTTTGTATCTGAAAAACATTATGGGTTGAGATCGACATTTAAATTTATATGCAGTATGTGCAACATAAGTTCAATAATAATGTCCGAGGAGAAAACTCCAGATACGTATATACCAGTTAATTTAGCTGCAATTAGTGGATCGATTGCAGTTGGAATAGGTTACTCTCAGTTAGAAGAAATGTTGGCGTCAATTGATATTCCTTGCATGAGTGATAAAACATTCCAATCGGGTCAAAATCAAATAAGTGAATCTATACATCACGTCGCCGAGGAAGAAATGAGAATCGCAGGTGAAGAAGAAAGGAAATTGGCCATTGAATCGGGAAAGATTGATATTGATGGAATCCCTATGTGTGCTGTTGTTGCTGATGGACAATGGTCTAAGCGCAGCTATAAAACGAAATATGATGCTTTATCCGGAGTGGTAAGTTATAATTTTATAATTTCTCTAATGATTTATTTGCATTAAAAGTAACTATATAATCATATTTTTTAGGCTACAATTATCGGTTTTAAAACTAAAAAAATTTTATTTATTGGGATTCGAAATCGATATTGTTTAATTTGTCAAAGAGCAAAAAATGCAAACATTTCTGTAAAAGAACACGCATGTTTCATGAATTGGCGTAAAGCCGCTACAACGATGGAGGCAGATGCTGTTGCAGAAGGCTTTAAAAAAAGCATTGAATTACAAGGGCTAAAATTTAATAAATTAATTAGTATTTATAAGTTTTTATGACATTAATTAATGATAGGTAGTAACTTTCTAATTGATTATTTATTAATCTATTTTTATTCATAAAAGGTGATGGTGATTCTAGTGTAAGTAAAAGATTGGCAGAAACAAGACCCTATGGTCCAAATTTTACTATTGAAAAAATAGAATGCCGGAATCATTTATTGAGGAACTACGGAACGAAATTAGCAATGATTGGTAAAAATACAAAATATCCTATACATTTGAGAAAACATATTTTGAACAACGCGAAAAGGTTTAGGTCTGCTATAACAAAAGCTATTGATCATCGTAATAATTTAAAACAACAAACCAAGTATCAAAAAGTTGTAGGTAGGTTACCATCACCAACTTAAATTAATAACGATACATTTTAAACAATTAAATATTTAAATATCAATATAATATGTAAAACAATTAAATAATTTTTTGGGTTTAAGTCAAACTAAAATTTTTCTTTGTTCATAAAATATAGGTTTACGCAAAGATATTATAAATAGTTTTCGTCATATTATGGGTAATCATGAGCAGTGTGAGAAATATTTTTGCCAAGGACATAAAATAAATGAAGTAAACCTATATGAAGACACAGAAAAATGTGGTCTTATGAGAGAGATTACTCAAATCATTGGACGATTGGCAACTCATGCAGATAGTTTGTTAATGAACGTTGATAATAATGTTTGTGAACAATTTAACAGCGTTTTTAACAAACATTTAGCTGGTAAACGAATAAATTTTTCTTTACGGAATTCATATGCAACTAGAATTAAATCTGGATTAATCTCGTATAACACATCAGGAGAATATTTACGCTCATTACACAAACATGTAGTCAATGACGTAAGCCCAGGTTAGGGTTACCATTAGTACTCTTTTAAGAGTACATGTACTCTTATGAGCTCTTAAAATTTTTGTACTCTCACTTTTTTTATATTGGCAACAATGTACTCTTTTTTCTATTTCTATTTAATTCCGAAGATACCGAAATGCCACAAGTCGTAATAAACTTGTAAGCTAATCTAATAAAGTAATAACATAAATATAATTTAATCGGCACGGACGTTATCGATGTTATCGTCGTTTTTCTCCG
>NW_020271298.1:0-29870 GCF_002803265.2 Melanaphis sacchari
CTGGTAGCCTTCGTTCAGTTACATATTTAGCAACTATTGATGAATAAAATGAAGACAATCAGGTGGTATATATTTGGAGACTAGGTCTGAACGTCTCTAGTTTATCTGGTTTTATGCAATATTTTGTTATAAAGTTTTGCGTTGGATCTGAGTAAATTAAGTGTAGCTGAAGGAAGTTTTCTAAAGTTATATGGTTACCTGTTAAATTAATTGTGCTGCTGTACTGACTAATAATCCTTCTAATGAATAAATCATACATCTGTACAACATTAAGGTTAATTTAGTTTGCGCTTTGAATTTTTGTTTAAAATGATCATAGTAGTTCAAAATAATATCCTGAGTAACATTTATTACAAAAAACTTTTTACAAGTCTTGGAAACAATATTTTGATACGTCACAGGCAAAAATACTCTTTCCTGCCGCCTCTTTTGTTTTTCAATAAGTCCAAAATTCCCATCACACGGTAGGAAACTGTGTCCTGGTTCTGGATAGCGATGTATGATTGTTGAAATTCCATATTACTTTTTTTTTTGCCACACTATATTATAAATATTGAACTAAGCAATGATTTTTGTTCTGGGCACTGCAATTATCAGAAAAAATATAAACTGTATCAACTCCTCGATCCAAGTAATTGATAAAAAAGTGGTTTATGAAGCTTATTACTTCATTTTTGCCTTTTTTAGACACTACTTCATTATACATATAAAAATAAGATTTCCCAGTTCTACCCGAAAAAATACAGAAGTTATACACCCAAAGTTGACGTTTATAAAACACATCACCAGCTGGGACATGTAATAGAGGCATATTCTGCTGATAATCTAAAGCCAACACCTCACATTTATTTTCCATCACTTTGGCCAATACAAGAAGCTAATAGTCATCAACCATGTGAAGTACAATTATTCAAAAGAGCGGATACAATACCGAATAAATGTATACTTAAAAAATTTACACTGAGTGAAAATATATATCATAGGCTTAACAAGAAAAATACATGGATACATGTAGGACACGATGTTTTAACAGTAGGATGTGATGATTTAATAGAACCGTTTATTCAAGAAATGAGAAACTCAGGAGAAATATCTATAATAGATACAAGTTGTCGAATATTTACAAGAGATGTAGTATTAAATGTAATAGAAGAAGATATAGGTAGAAAATACAAAGATTTTGTACCTGTAACTAAAATGAAAAATTTATTAGACAAGATACCTGAGCACATACATAACTGTATACAATAAATGAGAAATGGGATAACGAAACAGATATACAATTAACAGATCTACATGGTGTATCTAAATCACTCGATGAGGTACAACAAATGATCGATAATGAGATAATAAGAGAACAAGCACAAAAACATCAATAATTTATTCATTCAAATTTATTATATGCTACAGTAGGTTTAGCTATATTATGTATGATATTAATATTAGCTATGTATATACTAATAAAATGTAGGTATGTTAGCAATCATCATATCATAGAGCCTAGGAGAATAGTTAGATATAGGAAACCAATGAGGAAAGGAAATTATAGTACGGAAGTTTTCGAAGATATACCATTTGCTGCTCCACCATCACCACGTTAAAAAAAAAAAAAAATAAGAGATAATAATTAATAATTAAAAAAAAAAAAGAGAGAAATAATAATAATAATAATAATAATAATAGTTAATAAAGGTGAAAGACATTGATTTTGAGGAAAATAATATTTTATAATATATTAATTAATAAGAGATATTGAGGAAATATAATTAATAATAATATAAATGAATAGTTAGAGTGACATTTTTTTTGAGGAATAACTAATAATATGCGTGTATATGGTAAATATTAAATTTTAGAAAAAAAATATATATATAAATATAGTTATTAAATGGAAATTGGGATATTCAGTTATTATTTAGGAAAATACAAAATTATTAAATGTAACATACATGTGTAATAACATTAATTGTTCACAGATTTATTTATGTAATAATTATTGAGGTGAAGGATTTTTATGTTTTATAAAGGAATATACTAACAAATTTTATTATATAATTAATTGATTTAAATTTTATGTTACTAACATATTTATTATTAAGCAATTGATGTAAATGAAGTGTAACTGATACATATAAAAATTGTAAAGATTTCTGTCTTGCAGACATAAACCTTTTTTTTTGTGGGGAGGTGTTATGGGCTACGAGATATACTAATAATATAAATATAATATAATATAATATTCATGAGCTACGAGATATGCTAATATGTAATATATGTGTAATATTGCTATAGGTGTTAGCAATAGTGATCTAAATATATATGTGATCTAATAATTATAATGTATACGAATATTAGATTCATATTTTGTAAAAACATTGTAATAAATCAAAATAGTAGTTCTTAGACGAGGTCGTTTTGCATTTACAAGAATTGCCAGTAAGACGATAACATCCTGGAGATTGTTGTTTCAAATGTGAAAACAATTCCAAGAATTAATCTAAATGGAAGGTTGACGATTACAACAACAAGAGATTTTCTTGTATATAAGGGAGTCCGAAGACCAACAAGGGCAGATGTACCAGAGCTACGAAGAACAGAGCAACTTCACGACACTCAGCCACTTCTTATATCAGTTACATGTATTTTATTTATACAGATTAAACATTATTGTAATTAAAAGTTGTACAATTCATTTTAATAACACCTTGGATCTGGATCTGATATTGGCACGCAACAGTATTATGGAAAACGCATGTCAAACGTTAGCGAGTTGAAGATCAAAAACCTATACACAATTAATATTTTTTTTGATATTTTATAGATGGTTAGATATCGAAAAGAAATATTATGCACTTTCTGTGATGACAAAATAATTAATGTGCTACTGTTTTTCCCCTGTATCTTTCAAATTTAAGCAACTGAAAGGCTTAACATATAAAATAGTGAATTCACGGTCAAAACTTAGTGAAACAACTGTATTGTCATCAATAGAACGTTCTCGGGCTGTAATATAAATTGCATATCACATATCGCTACTGATTTGGCAATAACTCGTATTTGACATTTTTTTTCAAAATTGACGTTTTGGTATCATTGAATTCGTATTTTCAAGGAGAATATAATTTAATTGAGGTTAGTTTAACATATTATCATTTATTTCCCGCTAAAACTTGTTTGAGTGATACCACGTATCAAATATTTGATTTTAAAACCACGTAACTGCAAGACAGATATGTTACTAAAATAGCAATGCAATACATTATAGGCATTAATGCCTTTTTAAACATTAATCTGTGGACTGTATTTTAAGTTAATATGTAAGTACTAAGTATTATATGTTTTGTATGTTTTATTTTCGAAATTATAGATTGAATAATAAAATAGTGTACACTGCATGACATTGACATTTTATTTATAGTCGTTTTATGTATTATGCACCTAGATCAATATGACGTCGAAAAAACGAGCACATGCAATGGTCAATTTGGTTAAAAATCCTTGTCAACATGCACAATATAATAAACTGTTTGAAGATAATTCCTCTGTGAAAAGTGATGAGTTTATGGCATCTTTTATTAAAGATAATGACATCAAAAATACTACAGCTAAAGGTAAAAATATTATTTTATTATCCACCTTTATAAAGTTTATACATTTTAGCATATTATATAGTTTAATTGAAGACAGAATAATAATAATTTCTTTTTTTAGTTTCCTGTTTTAATATAGCCATTGAAGGAGTTGAAAAGTTTGACATTTTACAAAATGATACAGCTAAAAGTAAAAATATTATTGTATTACATACTCTGATATTATTTATAAATTTTAGCATTATATAGAAATTAATTGAGAGCATTATATTTTTATTTTTAGTTTCTTGTTTGGATATATATATTGATGTTATTGAAATGTTTAAAATTGTACAAACTGGTACAACTTGCAATAATGATGGTGATTGTACACAATTAATATTTTACAAACTTCAACAGCTGAGCTAACTGAAGGTAATGTCTAACAAACAAAATTAAATTAACCATGACTATTGTATATTGTGTAGATAATGATTTGTTTTGATTGTTAGTTTCTTACACAGATTTGAATGTAGATGATATTGAAGTAAATAGTGATATTACAAATGACCCAAGTAATAAGAAAAATTTAAAGAAACGTCCTACTGCAATGGAGAATAGAATGTTTGGCCAAAATTATATTGGGTTTCGTAGATTGGGAAAAAATGTATTTCAAGATACTAATAGAGATTGTAGAAAAATCAAGCCTCGCTGTAATTCTACTGTTTGTATTAAATCAAAGGAATGCAATAAACTAACTGAGGAAGACAGATTGAATTTGTTTAATTGCTTTTGGGCAACAACTTGGGAAGAAAAAAAGACTTACATTATAAATTTAGTAACAAAAGAAGATACCAAGAGAAAGACTACAGGAAAATATGAAGTAAAAAGTAGACGATCATCATCATACCAGTATCATTTAAGAGATATTAATGAAAAGAAAATTTGTGTTTGTAAAAAAATGTTATTGGCAACATTAGATTTAAACGAATGGATGGTTCACAACTGGGTAAAAAAATCTAATAACCTATTACCTAAAGTATATAAAAAAAATGTCAAAAATAAAGATCCTGAAACTAATGAACAAATGAACAAAATCGCATTTACAGTAAGGTATGATCATTTTATTAAGTGGTTTGATAAACTTCCAAAAATGGAAAGCCACTATTTCAGAAAAAGAACTAATCGGCTTTACTTAGAAGGACCATTTGAATCAAAGCAACAATTATACAGCTTGTATGTCCAAGAAGCAAAACATGTAAAATATACACCAGCAAGTAGAGCATGCTTTAACAAATTTTTATAAACAAAAAAATTTTCCATCTTTAAACCCAGGAAAGATCAATGTGATCTGTGCTGTTCATATAAAACAAATCAAGTAACAGAAAATGAGTATCAGGAACACATATTAAATAAAGATCTAGCCAGAGAACAGTTAACACGTTGACCGCCATGAGATCTAATAGGAGATCTCACTAAACTTTGTCCAAACCGCCAAGGGTTTTTTCATAGGTTTACTTAAAAATTTTTTGGAAAAAATATTTTCTAATTTCTTTAAAAATTTGTAACAGCTATATTATTATTTTTCATTCAATTTCCCAAGAGGATATTATAACATTACAGATATTAACAATAAAATTAAACAACCGATTTTAGACTTCAATAATGAGTATCAAATTGATTTAACATTTGATGTAAGTCTTGATCCTATCGATTTTAGATCGGTTATAAAATGTAACGGAACACTAAACTTTACGGATCCAAACAGTATAGGCTCTGTATTAGGGTTTAGAAACCGAAAATATTATGGATCTTATTATAATATTTATCATTCGGAAAAAGCTGTGAATTTAAACACAATTAACTGTATAAAAGTAATGTGTAATATTGCCCAAGGATCATTCAGTAATCACGTTCAAACTCATTCAATTTACGAGTTCTTTCCGAGAGGAGAAATAGAAACAAAGGTAATTGAATCACCACCAAACCTTATATATTATAAGTTGAACAAAACAAATATTGATTCAATAACTATTCAATTAGTTGATCAGGATAATATACCAATTTATGATTTCTGTGAAACATTGACTATAATTCTCCATATTAAACGTCGTGGATCTTGATATTCATTTTTTTAGATGAATGAATCGATTACTCTAAGCTTAACTGGGAATGATACTACATTGACTACAACTTTTTTTCCACCTCTAAACGTGTATGAGGACTCTGAAATAGCTTTATTATGTTTACAAACGTTTAATTTATTTCCAAATATTAATTCGGAAAATAATAAATTTACAATTCAAGTATTAGATAAGAATCGAAATGGATTGGAAATATGTTTTATTACGCTAAAAAAAGGTTGTTATAATATTAAAGATATTAACCAGCAAGTTGTAGAGCAAGTAATAGACTTTAATAAAGAAAATGGAACATCTATATCTTTCGAAATTTCAATTGATCCTAACGATTTTAGATCTCTCATAAAATGTAATGGGTTAATTAAGTTTAATAAGGTTTATGGAATAGCACCTTTATTAGGGTTTGAAAAACGGGACTATTATCCAGATTTTCAAATTCTGAGCAAAAGTGCTGTGAACATACATTATGGTTTTTGAAAATCACTGTTTTTTAAAATTACACAGAGACGAAAATGAGCTCAAGGGTGATATTCCCCCTTAAACTTTTAAAATCTCCCTGCCCAAAAGTGCTGTGAACATACAAATACATACTACTATTGTCTATAGTATAGACTCTATACTCTATACACACATTAACAATAGATAGGTCAAAAAAGTGTAGGGCAACTTTTAGGGTCCATTTTTTTGTTTTTATCCACGTGCGGTAAGCCTCGAGTTGTTGGTCGCACACGTCTACGCCACCCATATTTTGGATATAAGTAGGGCTAGGATTTTAATGACCTAAAAAAACCTAAAAAAAATTACCGAATAAAAACTAAAAAAATGACTCAATAAAAAAAAATGACCTCATAAAATGATCGAAAAAATATAATTATATTAATAAATTAATAAATAATAATTAATATTTAAAGTAGGGCTAGGGACTTATTGAATTTGTATATTTTTATTGAATAGTCCAAAAAATTGCTAAGTAAGACAGAAATTTGTTTGAATTTAAAAACACCAAAAAAAAAAAATGCATATTTTTGCATATATTGCAATTTTTATGAAAACATGCATTTTTTTATGATGAATACATTTTTTATGCATATAACATCCTTATTAAGTACGACGTAGATTATTTCCCACAATATTATGGATAATATGGACGTTTTTGTTTTTCATTTAAGAAAAATAAAATAAAATAAGAATTTTATAAATAGAATGTTTCCATGCATTATCGAAATAAATTATTATCGACTAACACCAAATGAAGATAAGATATTTCTATCTGCTAGCCATACCGTCCGCACTCAGCACGTCAGTCTCGCCTTTCGTGTATTGCGGTATCGTGTGCTTAATTGTTAACCAATATTATATTTTTATTTTTGTATCAAATTTCATTAAATTTTTAATTTAATTTCGTTTTCGTTACAAAAATGCCTAAGCAAATTACATGTGCTTTAGTTAAAAAGTATATTACAGAATTTGGGTCAGATGTTTTTTCAGCAGACCAAAATGTGTTGTTTTGTAATTTTTGTGAAACAAAAGTGAGCGTGGATAAAAGGTTTATTGTCACCCAACATCTTAAGACGGAAAAACATAAACCGGCAGCTAAGCGCATTGAAAATCGCCCAGGTACAAGTAAAATACTTACACAACAATTTATAACGGACACAACAAAAAAGTCTATATTTAGTCACGATCTTTGTGAAGCTTTGATGTCAGCCAATATACCTTTAAATAAATTATCAAATCCATATTTTAAAGAATTTCTATCGAAGTACACTGGTAAAGATATTCCTTCTGAGTCAACGTTACGAAAAGGTTATGTTGATGAAATTTACGAAAACAAAATTCAAAAAATTAGGGATCATGTTCAAAATAAATGTATTTGGGTATCAATAGATAAAACTACCGATATTACAGGTAGATATGTAGCTAATGTTGTTATTGGCATTTTAAATGAAACTGGGAGTAGTATGATTTTTCTTTTACATTCCGAGGAGTTGGAAAAATGTAATCATTCCACAATTTGTCAATTATTTGATAGATCAATGAACTTAATTTGGCCTAACGGTATTCAGCACGATAAAGTTTTATTGTTTCTTAGCGACGCTGCCCCTTATATGGTAAAAGCTGGGGAAGGAATTAAATTATTTTATTCAAAAATTATACACGTTACGTGTTGGGCCCATGCATTTCATAGGATCGCAGAAACTGTACGAGCAGGATATCCAAAAGTTGACAAACTTATCGCAAACGTAAAAAAAGTTTTCCGTAAAGCACCTTCTCGCATTCAATATTTTAAATCAATAGCCCCATCATTATCGCTACCACCTGAACCAATTTTGACAAGATGGGGTACTTGGATTAAAGCAGCTAATTATTACTGTGAACATTTTGAGCAAATAAAATTAATCATCAATTATTTTGATGACAATGATGCAGTTTCAATAAAAAATTCAAAAAAGTATCTCTCGGATCAAAATATTGAAGCACAACTAGTATTTATAAAATCAAATTTTGGATTTTTACCAGATTTAATAACAAGACTTGAAAAACAAGAAATTCCACTGATAGATTCAATTTCTATTGTCGAAGAAGCCAAAGAAAAATTAATTAAAATTAATGGAGTAATGGGAAATATAATAAAAATTAAGATTGAGTCTGTTTTATCAAAAAATAAAGGCTTTCAAGCAGTTTTCAAAATATCAGAAATATTAAATGGAAAAAAAAAAGACACATATGATTTACCCGAAGATTTGAATTTAAATGATCTCACATATTTTAAAAACTGTCCAATAACATCAGTTGACGTAGAACGTTCGTTTTCAATGTACAAAAATTTACTTACTTCCAATCGACGTTCATTCAAGTTCGAAAATATCAAAAAATCTTTAATTATTCAATGCAATTTCCAAGGTAAAATAACTTATAAAATAATCAGTAAAAATAGTAAGTATAAAGGAAAATTTTTTTTATTTTACAGAGCCGTTAAAAGAAAACCTTGAAGAAAACTTTTAGACCACTTTTAATAGTATAACTACAATCTTTACTAAGATTTTCAAAATTGTTATAAAAGAATAAATTATTTTTACACATTTAAAATAAAAAAATTAATTGCATATTTGAGTGCATATAACATTTTTTTGCATATTTTTGTGCATTTTTTATGATAATTTAATGCATTTTTGCATGCATATTTTCATAGTTTTCCTTGCAATAGGTTCCGAGCCCTATTTATAAGTGTACAAATAAATTCATCTTCTGGTATAATAGCCAGCGTCATTTGTTCTGAAATTAATATATTTTGAGATACCTAAAATAATAATATTTTGAAACTAAAATTATTATAGATACTTAATATTTATATACTGAAAAAAAAATTTTAATTATTTACTGTTGCACTGAACAATTAGTGACTCCTTCAAGTTTTCGAATGTGTTAGATCGCCGGTGGTCAGCTAACAATGTTTTATAAGATGAAAAACTCTTTTCGACATCTACAGAAGTAATGGGAGCAAACTTCATGTAAGTGATATCGTCCATATTGAATTCGAAATTTTTAAAAATATAACCCAGATTTTAATTAAGTATAAAAAAATGACTTAAAAATGCTAAAAAATAATCCTAAATACAAAACAGTACATAAAATGCAAAAATATGCAAAATAAAAACTAAATATTTAAACTCGTAGATGACCAAATCAAAAATTTTGTGCTTGAAAAGCTATATCCTGTAAATCATAAAAAAAAAATGCAAAATCCTATACTATCCTAGCCCCTAGTTATAAGTAGAGACCGGATTTATATGCATTTTAAATTTTAAAATATGCAAAATAATTTTTGATTATACACCTATTCATTGTAAAGTTATAAAACCAAAATATAAATTATGAAAATATAAATAAACTACAATATTATTATATTATATAATGATCATAAAAATGAATTAGAATGAAAATTTTTTTAATTTATTCGATATTAGAAAAACAATAAGTAACAATAATATATTCCATATTGACCTCGGTTAAATTATGACGGCGATTTGTGAGAATATGTTTATATGCAGAAAAACTTCGTTCCACATCAACGCTTGTTATGGGCGCATATTTAAAACTCAACAACATTTCCGGAGAAAAGTGTTTGATAGAGGAAGTCTTCAAGTCAACAGTCTCACCTTGGTGTATTTTAGCAATTTCTTTTAAAATTAGCAAGACTTTATTTTTATTAATAATTTCGGAACATTTTTTTTTTATTAATACGCTATTTTCATTTTCAGAAAGATTAATAATAGAATTCGTAACTTATTCAAAAATGTATAAAGCATCTACTAGTAACAAATCTGAAGTTTCAAGCTTTTTAATGCTTTCAACAATAATCGAAAAAATTGTTTTAATATAAGTTAAATCGTTAATTATATTTGATTTCGTTAGAATTTGTTTACAGTTTTGAATGCTTTTGACACCATCTTCTTGTAGGTTTTGAATAACATTTTTAAAAGATTCGAAATTATCTGCATAAAATGAAGGGTACAGGGAAAAAACCAGAAAAGTCACTTTTTTTCTAAAATTGTTATTTTGGTATCAAATTATTTGTATTGACGTATTCTATCATTCAAGAAGTCGAATCTGGGAAAAAAGCAGATTAGTCGTGAGTTATGACCAACGAAAGTTTTGGCATACAGGAAAAGAACAAGGCAAGTCATTTTATACCGGGAAAGAACCAGACAAGTGTTTCATTTAGATAATTGGATTTTATTTTTATTTTAGTTGGTAAAACCCAATTAGGTACTGGTCAATCCGATTAAACTATAGATTAATGTTGTGTACAGATAAATATAATATAACCAATTGCTGCTTGACAATATTATATCATTACTATTACGATCACCATACCAAATAGTTTTAGTCACGTTCGTGTTTTCACATCGTAAGGTAGTGAAAAATATTAATCCGTTGAGTAAATTGTGTTGTTTTATTATTTTTTTATTAGTTAGTTAGTGTTTTTCTATTAATTATGTCAATATCTTCAGACGAGGTCGAGAATGATTCTAATGTGTTACCCAGGAAAAAAAAATAACCGGACGATTATCTGATGTAGGTAAAAAATTAATTTAAGTTCACATGAAGCGGGAAAAGACTGTAAGTGTTTTCATTTTAAGTGTTTTGAAATCATTAATGAAACTGATAGAGCTAAGTTACTACGACATTTTAATGAACTCAAATCACATGACGAACAAAATAATTATTTGGCGGGTTTAATAACAATACTACCTGTACAAAATAGAAGACCAAGACTTGACGAAGGTGCCGCTAAACGTGATTCTTCTTTTGCGTACAGAGTTCGTATTCATGATGATGTAGTAAATAAACCTGATGTACCAGTTTGTGCAAAGGCATTCTGTGCATTACACGGTATCACTAAAAATAAATTGACATACTTACAAAAAGGTATGAAAATGACTGGTCAGGCAACACGAGATATGAGAGGCAAACACTCTACACTTCACAGAAAACTTAAAGAACATACAAAACGCTTGATATGCGATCATATTAAAAGATTTAAAGGGCGACAAAGCCACTATAGTTTGAAAGATTCAAAAAAAAATGTACTTACCAGAATATTTGAATGTTAATAAAATATTTACTATGTTTAAACAACTACATCCTACAGTTGTTGTTTCTTATGAAACCTACATGTGCATTTTAAATTCGGAATTTAATATATCGTTTGGATATCCACGTACGGACACATGTACAACTTGCGACGAGTTTCTGGCCCAACTTAAAACATTATCTCCGGTCACAGATGATAAAGAAATTCAAAATCTAACAACGAAAAATATGTTACACAAAAGAAAAGCTGAAACATTCTACGTACGCAAGAAAATAGCAAGACAAGAAGCCAAGAAAACAAAAAAGATGGCAGCAGTTTGCATGGATTTTGGTAAAAATGTTTCACTTCCTAATATAACCACCAACGATGTTTATTACAAACGTCAGTTATCAATGTATTCATTTAATATTCATATTCTCTCGTCGCAACAGTCTATTTTCTATGTATACAATGAAAGTATAGCTAAAAAAGGCGCAAATGAGGTCGCTTCTTTTATATTTCATTTTATTATGAATTATCTTGATGATGACGTGGAGGAACTTCAAATTTTTTGTGATTCTGCTGGAGGGCAAAATAGAAGTTATACTATTTTTCGTTTTATACACTATATTGTCAATAACCAAATTCACGGTCTAAAAAATATCAAAATTACATTTCCAGTTCGAGGACATTCATATTTAGAGTGTGACAAAAATGTCGGCTTGTGGAAATTAAAAGAAAAAATGGAAACTCCAAAAGATTTTAAGAGCATGATCAAAAATTCAAGAATCAAACCATCACCTTTCGTTGTAGTCAGTGTTAGTAAATAAATAGTATTTAATTGGACACATCTGTTAAGCACTATTTATAATGTTCGGAAATGCCCATTTAAAACCCAGCCTATTAAAGAAATCATTGCCTCATCCACTGAACCTAGACAACTCAAATGGCGGGACACATACAATGGGCCCATGTTCTCTAACGTAATAAAAAAGCCTGAAAAAGGCCTGTCAAAAGCATCAACATTAAAAAAAGGAGAATTTGAGCTTCCTACTCGATGTTACTCAGGTATTTTTTAATGCAAATACTATCACAGTATTATAGTATACAATATTTATTTTCATATTTATTTTGACTTTGCAGGTCCTCTTCGTATTTCACAAGCCAAGCATCAAGATATCATGAGCTTAATGAAATTTTGTCGCCCTGAAGCTGTGGAGTTTTTTAAGAAGTTAAAATATCAGTAACAACTTGTGTTGTAAGTTTTATAATCATTCATTTTTTGAAAATCAATATATTTTCGAAAAGCCTACATACCTTGTTTTTTCCCTGTTTCAGATGACTTACTTGATTCTTTTCCGGACAATATATGACTAAGGATGATTTTTCTATTATATTTTTAATTTAACACTGTACTTATTTATTTCAAATATGATTAATTCTGTTTACTATAGTCTATTCCAAATAAGAAACACCCACGGCGGCCGACTTCTGCGCATAGACGTGGCTTAAATTGAGCAGAAAGCTCTAACTCTGCCGTCGCCGTGTAGACGGCGAGAGCGACGTAATTAGTCTATCGTAGACCAGTGACCTGAACAAATAACTTAAAATGCATTGTAATAGAACAAGAGGTGTGGAGCGGTACGGTGTGTATGAGCGTCGTCGCGTTATGTGTGATGGTATGCCACATGCCATACACACTCATTCCCGCCGCCGCCGATAGAGCTACACACGAACATGTGGTTGATTAGGTGGGGAGCCTGTCCGCCGCCTGACGGAAACTCGTCGCCGCCGTGGGTGTTTCTTATTTGGAATAGAGTATACATATTTTCAATGTTCATTATGTCATTTAACCCGAACATTTTATTTTGAAAAAAAAATTATTAAGTTTTAAAATTAAAAACACGTTTTTCTCGAAATAAAAAAAAAAGTGAATTTTCTGATTTTTTCCCTGTACCCTTCAAATATTGCCGATTGTAACCAAGCTCCCCATCGTGTTATTATAGGTTGAGGTGGTAATGGTGTATTAGGTAACATTTCATGATATAATTGAATTCTATAAGGAGCTTTCAAAAATATCTTCTTTCCATTGTTAATTAAATCGTTTATTTCAAGAAAAATATCCAACATTTTTTTTGCGATCCGATGAATCCCATGAACAGCACAAGTCACGTGAATAAGATTGGAATAAAATGGTTTTAAATTGTTAGCTGCCTTAACCATATATGGGACTGCATCGGATAACATTAATAAAATTTTTTCGTCGTTACCTCCATCTGGCCATAATACTCTAAGACAATCATTTACAAATTTTACTATGGTATTATTATTTGTTTTTTCAAGAACTTTAGATGCTAAGAGATACGATTTTGATGGTGAATTAACATTTAATTTTCCAGCAATAAAGTTCGCAATATATTTGCCTCGTGGGTCAGTAGTTTCATCGATACAAAAATATATGAATGAACTTCCTATATTTTCTCGTATTTTTTTTAAAACATCTGTGTAACATTTGATTACATAATTCTTCCTTAGGGTACTTTCATCAGGTATATGTAGATGAGTATATTTTTCCAAAAAAGATTTGAAATTGGTATTTTGTAATTTATGCAGTGGTATGTTAGAAGCAATCAAAGCTGAACAAAGGTCAAGGAAAAATACTGATTGATTTTCACCTAATGTTGACTAACAAATATTTGTTTAGAAGTGGGAGTTTTCGAATATTTTTCGTGTGAAAATGACTAACATGCTGAACGATTTGAAATTTTTTTTTGTATTACAATATTGACAAAAAACTGAATTGTTATTTAAGATTTTGAAAACCTCACCTGATTTGTTATACTGTTCAATCCATTTTCTAAGTGATGGTAATTTTGAACTTTGACACTTAGGCATTGTAAAATAACAAACTCAAACAATATTTTACAAAATGTACACGTTTTTATAATATATTGGTCGTTGACTATTGCCGAATGTACGCTTCAAACTACAGTCGTCAGTCTATCAGTTCGTGTTCTGTAGTATTGACGATAAGTCGATAATGTTAAACAAAATCGATAAGATAAAAATATACGATAGGAAAACCAGTATGCAATAAATAGTGGAATACCTACCTTACCTACCAACTAATACGGAAACAAAATATTTTCAATTTTTGTATTGTGGAAAAATTTATATATAATAATTGTTCATACAATCATAAAATTAAATTAAATTTATACTTAGTGTTTACGTATTATGCAAAAACATGCGGTTTTATATAAAATATGCACTTGAACCCAAAATATGCAAAAATATGCAAAATAAAAATTTGTAATATTATTTATTTAAGTATGATTGATGAAAACCCATTTATTGCATGTAATTGCTTATAAAAATATGAACATGCATAATATGCAAAATCCGGTCTTTAGTTATAAGTCTTGATTATTCATGGACAAGGAATTTCTATATATTTTTTTTCAGACTTACTCCAACGTGTTACCTACCATTGTGTGTGACTTCGCACCAGTGGCTGTTGACAAAACAATGTCACACTTACTATCTTGCCATTTATTGCAACTATTTGGTCATCAGACCGCATAGGTTCTTCCCATTTCTCTTGCTTAAACTTTTTATCTACACTGAAATGTATATTTTTTAAACGATTATTCATAATTGTACCTATCGCCTTAATATTAATTGCATTTAAACGATCTTGTAATGGAACAGTGGTGAAATATCTGTCAAAAAATAATACACAATGTTCTGGAATAGTTTTTGCTAATAACCACCGCTGGACCTAATCCCAGAAATCTGTCTAATAGAGTATTTTATCCTTGGTAAATTTCAAAATCAAGTACTAAACCTTTTGAAGTTGTGAAGTTTTTTAGACCAACTGGTCTAGGTTTATTTCTGACATATTTTTTATGTGGAATACGTCCTAAAAATGGTATCATTTGTTCATCAATCGAAAAACAACTTACATTACGCGGTAAACTTGAACAATCATTATGTACGCTATCGATAATTGGTTTAATTTTCCAAAAGCGATCTGCTTGTGGTGGACGATTGTTGATATCCACATAATGTAAGCAAGAACGTAGTAAAAAAAACCTATTTCCATTTATGGCTTGTATAATTAAATCAAATTGGATACCTCTTTGCCAGTACATGTGAATACGAGGATACTTTATTATACCGATCATGGCATGAGCTCCATAAAGAACTTTTATTTCATTAGCTCAGGTTTTAAGTTCTTTTCCTAGTTTCGACATTGCATACATTTTCATAAATAAAGCTGCTTCATCAAAATGCGAGTCTGAAAGATATTTTTTAATATAACTAGATGCCGATTCGATTACTTTAAAAGCATGTGGACCGTATTTCTGATCTGGTAACTGAATACCATTAAAAGGTATTGGAACCCAACCAGTAGTTGTTATAATAATCGGAGTTTGTGGTTGGTTATTTTGTAGTAAAGTAGGTAGTGTTTTCGAGGTATCTTCAATAATAACATGATCACTAACCTGTTCAAACCCATTATCTTCTTCTTCGTCGTCTTCATCATATAAAGTATTTTTGTTAATAACTGGAGGTTGTCACGTTTTGTCATTATCGGAATCGTCACTAAATCCGTCAATTTCCGATTCATCAGACAAAAATGATAAAATATCACCCTCAGTTATAGTTTTCGGTTTCATAATTAATAATAAAATAAACCTTAATAATTTAAAATAAAAATGTTACTAATACACGAAAAACTCATATTAAAAAAATACGTATAGTAGTACACACAATCAGCGTTGTGAACGAATTAAAATAAATACTATAAAACAAACGTACACATATGTGTAGGTTAAACATATTCGTGATTATTTATGATAGAATATAAATACACGATTACCATAGTAATCTACTATATTCTTTGCTTAATTCTAAACCAGAAACATGTTTAAAAATAAAATATTGATAAATAATTAAACGCCTGGGGCTTATCGACAAATATGAAGTACCAAAGAAACCCAATAAAATTCATTATAAATAGAATATTATCGATTTATTTCGATATTATTACTTTTTTTTCCAAATATAGTTTATTACCTACACAATCGTGTTGTATAGGTCTGAAATCTCTATTTTATTTAGTTTCAATTATATCGATTTACATAACTAAACCACACATTTGTGCATGTTAATTTTCAGTAAATACAAAAATAGAAATTAATATAAGGATTTAAAACGATAACGAGATTTGTAAACACAAATATGTGGTTTAGTAGGAAATAACACTAAAATGAAATTCTGGTCTAGTACTGAAAGGGATATACCACTAGTTTACCGTCAGCAGCCACCGCTGCGGACGCATAGCCGCCACCTCTCTCGGTGGCGCCGACGGTTGGAGTTTGATCCGTGTTAGCTGCCGCAACCTGGGGGTCGCGTCGTTTACGTCTACCGCTATGAAGAAGCTCCGATCCGTCGGTACGGGCACCATTCCACCGGCGCCCACATTGAAACCAAGGCACAACCGCGGCTGTCACCTGCCGGGAACGGCCCGCCAGGATCCTCACAGTAGTCAAGGCGGCCCGGCACCCACCAGGTGACTATATCTTTCGTGCGGCGAGCCACACTTCAGAGGGGAGCGATATCGGTTCACGGAGAAGAGGCCCCGCGCTACGGGTTGACCTAGGCCTTCACGCCCGTGGAACGACGTTTCCGCAGCCCCACGGATCGGGCAAACGCCCCGGTCTGTAGCGGATGCATACGGAGCCCAACCCCGCATGCCACGCTATCGACCGGTGTCGTTAGAGGACGTTTCTTCCTGGCAGTACCAGACCCGAGAACCACCGCTGATGACTAGCGGAACCAGGCTGTGGTTTCGCTATATATGTTACCGATAGACGGAAGATATTTTTGATATTTTCGAAACACCGTGGAATACAGGGTTTTCCATTTAAAATCAGTTTCATTTTTTTTTCCAGTTATACAAGCATTTTGAAAAAGAGTCCAGTCTCATCTGCATTATAAATTTGATTATCAATTTATCCTTCCCGTATTTTTGGCCATACATTGTCGAGCCAATTTTGGGTTATTTCAATGTTAACTGAATTGGATTCTTCACTTATTGTCGAAAATACAATATTATGTCTTGATCTAAATCTTTGAATCCAACCAATGGAAAAATTAAAATTATGTTTACCAAAGCCTTTAGCTAATTTATTGGTTTTCTGTTGAAGAATTGGTTCATTTATTGGAATGCATAAATTTCTTTGGTGTTTAAACTATCGTAGTAAAACCGTATCTAAATCCATAAGCGCACAATTTTGAAGTTTTTTAACTGAAGACATAAAATGTTTAAAACAAACATCAGATAGGGTCTTTTTTTAAATGATTGGTCCTATATACAAGAGGAACGATCTTAACTCTGTAGCCTTCCATCAACTTATTTCATCTAATTTTCTAAGCTTCCTGGAAAACTCACAGGGAAATGAAGTTTTAAGTTTTACTGCATTTTCTGATATTTCATTTATTTTCCAAGATGGCAATCTGACATTTAACGGCCCTTTTACCCTTAAAAGTATTATTTTTTTAACAGTGCCCAAGCATACTAAATGCATATAGTCTAAGGAAAAATTTGATACAACATCAAATCTTACCAACTCAGAAATACATGAAATACTTGGAGATGTATGATGTTATTCTTGAACTCTTTTAACATAATCATCATGGGTTCTAACATTAACTAAATCTGATTCATCATATGGAAAACAAGTCCTATTTTCTATATGTTTCTCTTCCACTCTACATCGAGTACAAGAAAAGTAACCAAAGTGTCCTTTGATCTTAAGAATAAATGATTTTGCAGGAACATCACAGCAAAAAATATCAAAAACGATTGTATAAATCTTGTTATTAATAATTATACCATCTTTTAACAACATTTTAGCTTCATTTATAAAATCTTGAAGGAAATCATTGCTATCGTTAGGTTTTTCCATACCTAAATAAATTCCTATTGGAAAAACATTTTTAGAGTGTGGTCTTATATATCCTAAAATTGCCCAAAATTGACTAGTTGTACTTTTGGCAATTGGTAAACTATCAATTACAATCACTAGTTTTATTTCATTTTTAGAACTGTCTTGAAATAAGAAATGACGTTCAATTCCATTTTTCAAACCAAAATGATATATATTGGCGTGGAGTAAATATGCGCATATTTTTCGAATCAATAGATTTTGTTTGAAGAATTGTTCTAGCATCTTTTGGTAAGTTTGAAAAACATTTATGATTTCTCAGACCTGATAGTTAGTTTGTGATTTTATTTGTTTAATATTCTTGCATACAAGTATGCAACACATTAATGTATTCATTTTCAAAAGTTACCCTTTGATGTATTATATTTAAATTGTATATATATATATATAGGTATATAATGTTTTTAGGCTATCCAAATTTCAAATAGCTAAATTAATTATTAATTAATAATTATCTAATAATATTAGTACAAATTATTATTTAAGCACATAATAAATTATACTTATAACTTATATGTACACTGAATATATTCATTAAATTATTGCTAAATACTTATATATTATATTATTTTATATACCAGTCAGGTATAGTATTTGAGTAAATGTATTTAAATGTTTTTATAGTATTTTGAATACTTTTTAAATAATTTTTGAATTAAGTATTTTAATTACAGAAATTGATATATTATGAATTTGTCTTTGAAAATCAAATATTTTTATGCATTTTTATTAATAAAAATTAATTGAAAATTATTTAAATACAATTATTATTACAAGTTATTCATTATTTACATAATTATTATACTTATAATTTAAACTGTGAACTGAATATTATGTAAATTAAAATACTACTAAATATAATTATAACTATATAACTACTAGCTATAGCTATAAACATAAACAATATACATATTACATTAATATACTAATATATATATATATTAACAATATGAATACTATTTTTCTTAGATGATGAAAAAAAATAAAATTGTTGAATCTAAAGATATTGATATTGTTAATTTAAATGAAAAACATTGTTCTGTCGATTATGTTGATTTGAATGAAAGAAATAAAATTTCTGAAACTAATGATATGGATACTGTTAGTTTAAATGAGAAACATTGCTCTGTTGGTTCTGTTAATTTCAATAACAGTCATGTTGACGATATTACTAGAAATTTAATATCACCCAGGTAGTTATTCTATTCATATATATATTTTTAACTGAATATTTCTATCGTTATAATTGATTTAAATTATATATATTTTTAAAGTGATGACCCGGCATACTGGTGTGTTGATGACGCAACAAGAAGTTATATATCAGTCAATGGAATATCTCAAAATATTGAAACTATTAACTTCATAAAATCAAAAAGAACAAGTAAAAATGTCATCCGTGGAGTTCTTAAAGTACATTACCGATATTGTTCATTAAAATTATTTTATATGGTCCTTATTAATGGTGAAAAAGTTAAGAGAAATTACTTGGTGTACTCTGAAAGTACTGGGTCAGTATTCTGTGCTCCATGTAAATTATTTGGTTCGACATCTGTGTTTTCAACTGTAGGATTTTCTGATTGGAAGCATGCAGAGAAAAGAATTACTTCACATGAAAATTCTCAAACTCACAAAACTAATGTCTTAACTATGAAAGATAGAGGAAAAGTAGCTCAAAGAATAGATAGTGCTTTAATATTACAAATAGAAGGAGAAAATAACTACTGGAAAAATGTGTTAAGGAGAGTTGTTGCTGTCGTTAAGACACTTTCCTCTAGAGGATTAGCATTTAGAGACAAAACTGATAAATTTGGTTGTAATCAAAATGGTAATTTTTTAATGTCCTTGGAGCTAATTGCGTTATTTGACCCATTTCTAGCTACACATATAGAAAAATTTGCCAACAAAGGAAAAGGCTTTACATCATATTTATCATTTAATATATTTGAACAATTCATAACTGTAATGGCTGATCCAGGTTCTTACAGTTATAGTGGAAGAAATTCAAAAAGCAAAATACTTTTCAATAATAGTGGATTTAACACCAGACATATCGCATGTTGATCAATTATCGTTTGTGGTGCGGTATGTTAAAAATGATGGTACACCTATTGAACGGTTTATGTGTTTTTTGCCTAATAGTGGACATAAATCAGAAGAACTTATTGATGAAGTCTTAACTATGTTATCTCTTTTTGATCTTGATCCAATATTTTTACGTGCACAATCTTATGATAATGCAAGTAATATGGCTGGTGCATATAGTGGCTTACAAGCCAGAATTAAAGAAATAAATCCATTGGCCAATTTCGTTCCCTGTGCTGCTCATTCCTTGAATTTAGTTGGAATGTGTGCAGCCAGTGCCTGTCGTGAAGCTTGCGATTTTTTTGACATTGTTCAAAATATTTATAACTTTTTTACAGCTTCCACACATAGATGGTCTGAATTAGAAGGAACCGTGAAAAGTCTTTCAGCAACCCGTTGGTCAGCCCGTGATGATGCTTGTCATTCTTTATCCAAAAATTGGAATAATATAATAGATGCATTACATAAAATTTCAAATAATATTAATGAAAAGCCTTCAACAAAGTCGGAAGCTGTTGGCTTACTTAAAAAAATCAACCGCCTTGAAACAGTATTTATGACAATCTTTTGGACAAACATTTTAGAGCGTGTAAATAAAACCAGTAAGAAGCTATAGTCTGTTAACATAGATTTAATTACAGTTGTTGAACTATATCAATCCTTAATTCATTACATTGAATCTTTAAGAAATGAAAATTCTTTTAAAATATTAGAAGATATTGCCATAAAAAAATCTGGAATAAAGGATTACAATGACCATAATAAACGGAAAAGAAAAAGGAAAATACATATTGATGAAAACAATGATAATGAAATATTATTTTCAAAAAGAGACTATTTGATTATAAACACTTATTATGTTATACTTGACAATCTATCATATGAATTGAAAAGAAGGAAACTTGCTTATGATGTATAAGTGAAAAAATTTTTTTTTTTTTTAAGTTACATGAAATTACTCCAGAAAAAGTAAGAGAAGATGCTGAAGTATTGCAGAAAACTTACCCAAATGATATAGCAACATGTTTTGTAAATGAGTGTGTAAAATTTCAAGGTCATATAAAAAACATTGAAGTTAAGCTTTCAACAATACAGATGTTACAGTTTATAAGAAAACATGATATTACTAGTGTTTATCCGTATGTTGAAGTTGCTTTACGTATTTTGTTGTGTACACTATCTACAAACTGTAGTGCAGAGCGTTCCTTTTCTACACTCAAAAGAATAAAAAACTATTTACGGTCTACAATGGCACAAGACCGATGCTCAGCTTTAGCAGTATTAGCAATTGAAACTGAAATAACAAATTCATTAGATTTTGAAAAAATAATTAATGATTTTGCTACTTCTGAAGCAAGAAAGAAAAAGTTTTGATTTTTTTTAATTATAATGTATACTTGGCAGTTTTATAGAGGTTTTATTAATCAATAACAACAAAAGATTTTTAGTTTTTTTTTTTTTTTTACTGGGGGGGGGGCGGCAAAATATATGTTGACCTTATCCTAAAATTCCTAAATACGCCACTGGCTCCAGGTCGACGAAGAACATAGGAAGTTCATTTTTGGTGGTTTTTTGGAGGACATTGGAAACTTGCCTGACCGAGAAACCGATTTCTTGGATTGCTATTCCTACTTCAACTATTGGAGTTGACGGGTGAAGGTTTCGGACCACTATTTGGAATGCTTTTTCTTCCTGAGGTTGGTACGTGTGGTATTGAGCTTGTCTGTTTTTTAGAAAATGTATTACTTTACGGTAATACATAGACTCTGAAATTTGGATTTTTAAATCGTTTGTAGATGATTTGCAATTAAATGTGTCAGTGCCGATTAGTTTAATTAGTTCATTGCGCACTTCAACAAAATCAAGGATACCACGAACATAATTAGGGGGAGGAAGTTTTCTTTTATAATTTTGGTCATCGGATGGAGTTCAATTGTTATAAGAAGTGGGATCGTATTTGGTGTTTCCCATCACGGTATCTTCGTTTGAGAGCGGAGCAAATCTGTTGACCGTTATAAATAAAGGTTTGACTTTCTTAGGTTCGGGATTGGAAGTGTCTGTCGATGAAAGATTTCGCTTTGGCTGTTTTTTTGTTTGTTTTAGTATGAATTGATCATTGTTTTCGTCCACTGACTCGGAAGATTTAAAGACGTCATTTGGTCCACTCGGTATGTGAGTTTCGTGTGATTTATTTACAGAACCAGCTGATCCTGCTCTTTGTTTTTGTTTGGAAGTAGTTTGAGACGAGTTTTGATTAGGCATGTTTTTGGTTAGTGTATTTTTGTTGCGATAATTATTGTTGGCAGTTTGGCTATTCATTAGATATTTAATATTAATTAAATTAATGATCTGAGGATTGTCGGTTGGTCAGTGTAATCGCCGGTCCAAAGGTCACCATGTAGCGATGCCTTGGAGAAAAGATAAGATGTGTATAAATATGTATCATACACAAACGCATTTTTTTTTGTACTTACGTAAATTTCCGTTTAATAAGGGCTTGTAGCCTCTCTTAGACACAGGATCCTAATACAGTATTAAAAACTGAGACGAGTGGTTGTTTAACCGAAAAAATCCAGTAGAATTAAGGTGATTAATTTTAACATGATACTCAACGATAGTTACGTGACCGTACGGTTTGGCTGTCTGCATGAGACTAAGTTACACGGATTAGTATAAAAACAAGGAAAACGACGAGTACAGTACGTTATCCTTCTAGCAATATTACATATTATATTATATATATTTATATTATTAGCATATCTCGTAGCCTATAACACCAGTGACAAAGGTAGGCGGACGGCGGTTTGGTTCCCGGAGGTCTGGCGCAGACTGGAAAGACCGTGGTTCGTTCTGGATCACTACGTCTCACAGTTCTTGTCCGGGCACGGGAATTTTAATTCGTCGCTCTGTCGTTTCAACTTTCGAGGTGAGGCGCGTTGCCGATAGGGTCTCCCATAGAAAACCGCGAAGCATGTGTTATTCGATTGCCCAGTATATAGGCAGGAAAGAGACAAGCTCGCAGCCGCAGCGCAAGCAGTCGGTGTGGACTGGCCGTGTGACTGCGATATTATGACCTCCACGGAGGCCATGATCCTTGCGTTCAAAACCTTCCCCCGGGAAGTCCTAGAACGTGAAAATGTAAGGCGATCCCGTGGGTACCACTCGGACCCTTAATTTTAGAAACAAAGCGGAAAAGGCTTGTGACTAGAGGGCGTACTTGCAGGACACGGCGCACTGCCAGAGACATGGGGACCGTCTCCGCTTTCCACACGGCATAAATCGTCAGAGTGGGCCTAGGCAAAATGATCGTCGACCGTCAGAAACGGTGGTGGGGCGAAAGCCTGCGGAGAACCGGATAGTGGCAGGCGTAACGGGACCCGACAGCCGGACTAAGATAACTAAAACGGCGCCCCCACAGGATCGTTGAACGCCCTCCATACTAAAACCCGCCTAGCCGGGAGTGAGGGACGTGATACCTCGCGGGACAAATTTTGTGCCCGCCTTCTCACGAAGGTGGGACGGGATATCCCGTGAGGCGAATTGGGTGCCCTCTTTTCCATATGAATGAATTCTTGCCTAGACCGAGAGCTCGAACCATAGAGGCCAGACCACCCTTCGGGCGAAACACATGCGCGTATTCAGCTGGCTAGGGACTTGATACGGCAGAGGCACCTGGCAGAAACGGCGATCTGTCAAAAAGGCAAATACCGTACGTAACAGAAGGGGGCCGTAGAGATACACACAGCCGTGCCCCGATCGACCTGCTTGGGGACAAGGCAGTTGCGAGTGCCTGAACGCCGGGTTCAAACCTCGTACCACGGGACTCGGAGTAAGCCCCGTCGAGTTTGGCTTGCTGATAGCGCCCCGACGCTCTGGGGGTGGCGGACTTGAGGCGCGCGACCGCGTTGACTTAGCGAAATCAGCAACTGAAGGGTCATTGATAGAGATGAATATCAATTCTGACACATTGTCGATGTTTAAACTAGTACACAAATGAGATACTGTCAAGTTCATATCTGAAAATCCTCGCTCGCAATCAGCTGTTGAATTCGGGAGTATATTTAATGTTTTCATGAAACTAGAAGAAACATTTCTTGAACGGAAGTCAAATATATTTTCAAATTTAGATAAACCTTATTTCTGTGATACCCTTTTAACTTCATCTTCTCCTTTGGCATCATTAATTGGTGTTTTAAACACTTCATCAATAACCTATAAAACATTTAATTTAAATTCTACTTATACTGTTTAAATAACTGTCAAATTAAAATTTAGTATTATTATTATTTGCAATTTTTATAACCTGAAGATCTTCTAACATTAGGCTATTTTTTGAGTTATCAAATAAGCGATACCGCATTCTGTCAATTAGATTCTGCAAAAATTGTAGCCTGTTGATTCCTCCTGATTTTTTTACTATAATATTAACATCTTTATGAATTCCTTTCTGAATAGCTTCTATAATTTCCTTTTCTTTTTTCCCAGATTCAACTTTTAGACTTTCTAAAATTCTAATGGTTCTATTCATCTCCTATTGGGCACGCATTAAGGTTGTTTTTCTAGACTGTAATATGCAAGATAACATTGGAAACTCAGAAAGATTATCGTAAAAAAGTCCAAGTTCTTCTAAAAAAGAAGTGGATTCTAATTTATTTCGTATGCCATTTGATATCGTATCACGTGCTTTACTAACATGTAAATATATTCCAGGATAATTATTCCATATGGCCTTTATAGTTCGGAAACTGCTTGCAGACCAACGTACGTTCAAGACGCGACCGATTTGTTTTCATTTCTAACTTCAACACAAGATTTGTCCAAGCCTATTAACTTTTTGGGACTTTGATGATAGTAAGCATATAGTTTGTCCATTAAACTTTGGAAACGGGATACTCCAGTACAATCTTTTATAACATTGTGTACTGAGAGTTCGAGGCAATGTCATAAACAATGCCACGTAAATAGATAGGGTATTTTCTCACACAGTTTAGTAACAACTCCGCCTTTTTTACCTGTCATCACACTTGCGCCATCACTGGCAAACGAAATTCAATTATTTAATGAAAACTATAATGATATTCCACTACGTTTTAAACTTGACCAAAGATCTATCTCAATACTTTCAGCATCTTGTCCATTTAACTCAATCAGGTCTAAAAATGCTGCAATGGGCGTTTCTGCATCGAAATATGATAAAATATACACAATTAGTGTGCATTTATTACTCAGCGTTATCGATTCATCCACCATTATGGTAAATTTCAAATTCGACTGTATAAGACATAAAATAAGTCGTTTGCGCATCTCCTTGGTAATATTATTTACCATTCGAGTGCAGTTATTCTACTATGTAAGAAAGAGCCTAAGTCTAATCCATTGCTTTGTTGTAATTGTACTAGTTCTTCAAACTGTATAAGAGGACGGTGATTTTTTGTTGAGCAATATACCGTTTTAAAAAATCGAGAAGTGGAATCCATTTCTGTTTCAGATATATGTTCAAACATCTTATCCAATACTTTGTTTGAGCTTTTATTTAATATGTTTTTTGCTAACACATGAGCTTTGCTTTATAAATGTTGTTTGATTTTATTTCTCAATGAAGCCAATTGATTTGTTCTATTACTCCCAGATGCTACTATTTCAAAGCCTACCCACTCAGATGAAATTCGAACACTGTTATCTGAGTTAGATTTTTGAAATTAAATACTATTTTTAAATGAATGCAAGTATTACATTCTAGTTTCCCATTTTTACTATTTAACCATGGATTTTTTTCCATGAAACTCTATCACCTGTTCTTTTATCCATAATGTCGGACAAATTTTGGATACTTCCAATACATCTTGAATTTGACTATCAACAGAAAAATCAAAATTATCTTCATTGGGCGTTACTAAAAATGAACTAGTACCAGAAATATCAATATTATTAGTACTTTTAGTTTTGTTTTAAAATTATAAACTTATTTAGTTAAAATTTGTATTGATTAACTTAAATTTTTGTAGTTAATTATCATTACCTAGCAATTAATAGTAAGTTAATTTTAATATTATTTTTTTTTTCTTTTCGAATAATAGGTATATCATAAATTATTAAATTCATAAAAATTTTAATAAATAATAACATTAAAATTCTAAAAGTTTACTTTATTTTTTACCAAAAATATGTTGATTTACTGTTGTAACTTGCTAGTTGTAAGTAAAGACTAAAAGTATTATTATTATTTTAATCTTATAAGTATACTACATTACAGTTAATAAGTGTCTGAAACTCTGAATGAATTATGAAATTTAAATATAAATTATTTTGTAATTTGGGTATTACATATGTAACGATTGTCGTCTATCGACATCGTACATTATTCCTTAAGTAGGGCACACGTTATTAAAATGCTGAGTGTGAGGAATGGCAAGCGGGGCCGACTGCTGACCTAAGGCTTTTAGGCAGCAGTTAAAAGTATATAACAAGGACGAATACGTGTAGTGTAAGAGAGTGTGTGCGAGGAGTGTGTGTGCGACACCAGGAGCAGACAGACGACCAGAAGACTCCTCAACGATCCGTGCAGCCATCCACCATCCACACTCACGGCTTGTCAATCTACCCGGATCGGTAACCTTCATTCTATTATATAAATCTTAAATTATCTGTTAAATATACGTTACATTTTATACAATTGTGCTTTACTTAAATAAGGTAACCCTGATCTAGTATATTAATATTACACACCGAGGTCGAGTCCCCGAGACCTCGTTAATCAAAACATAACTTTATAGGCAAGACGCGAGAGCGTCGCGCAAACACCCATGTGAAGAGGGGACGTTACACATATATTTTAAAAACAATATTTAGTATGTGCTACTTTAGTAGTCACAATGTTTGTCCTCAATGGACTCCTAAACCACTTAACCGATTCTGATGAAATTTTTTACACCGCGTGTAATTTGGTCGAACTTAAAAGATAGGATATAGGGTATGGACCTAACTCCTGTGAGTTAAAGATTAAGAGACAAAAACCGAGTTACACCGGTGGCACCCTCTAGCAGATAAAAATAAAATATAAATAATAATACGAAAATCGATAATAGCAGGGCTTGAAATCGATTAATATCGATAAAAAAATATATTTTTATATTCTGGTTGATATACATTTTTTATTATAGACACTTAGAACTTTAGAGTAAACAAATATAATAGTTGGCACATTATTCATTTTATTTTGAAACATTATCGTTTTATGTTATCTATGAACTTTTTCAATCAAAAACGACTATTGTTTTTTGGAGAGAATTTTTATTGATGATTCGACAAGATATTGACAATCATCAATTGAGATATCGCCGGTTGTTTCAACAGTACTGCGTCGACATGTACGTCAAGGTCGAAACGGAGCGTCTCAATTTCATTCGCTTCAATCAGTGAAAGTTACGATCAGACGAGTACATCCACTTGCGTGATGCCATCGCTACCGAAGGAGACGCGGCCAACATTGGTCGTTTGACTATTCTCCCGGCTACTCATATTGGAAGCCCGCGCCACATACATGAATATGCTCAAGATGCGATGACGTACGTGCGGGAATTATGGACGACCTGATTTGCTCATCACGTTTACTTGCAATCCGAAATGGCCCGAAATTACAAATCAGTTGCTGACAGGACAAACACCAAGTTATAAAAGTTTTACTATTAAAATTTAATAGTAATATAAAAGTTAATCAGTATAGATTTCAATTATATTATTATTATTTATTATTATTATGTGTAAATAAAGATATTTATGTTTTATAGCCAAAAAAAATTTCAGCCAAATCGGTTCAGTAGTTTTCTCGGTTAGCGCGGTCTAAGAAAAACCCTTACAATTGTATATATAGTATAGATTTTAATTTCAACAGGAAATATAACAAAAAACATCATATACTCAGAAGTCTTATAAAATTCTTATTTTAATTCTTATTTTTTTTTTCTTCATCAACCTCAATAAAATTCTTTATCATCCATAAATTATTTCTTTTTTATCTGTATTTATTTTTATCATTTATAACGCTAGAAAAATTTCAATCCGTTTTCATTAATCGTTTTTTTATATTTACTTGCCGATCACATTAAACAATAATATTTGAAAAAATCTAATTACTGCTGCATTGTCCGAAGGCAAAATAAACAAACTCAATCACGGCAAAAGCTGTGATGGGCTGGCTAGTATGATGAGTGTAATTTCATTGAATGCTTTATTTTAATATTTATTGCGCTAGGTGTAGTGCAGCATATATAGAGAGAAGATATTATTTATTAAAATAACAATTAAGAAAAATATAAAGAAAGTTTAGTATTACGGAAAAGAAGATAATGAAAAATTGGTAATAGCTAGAGGTAAATTTAAGTGGTGACATTTAATCTCTTAAATTTAAGATATAGGTAAACTTTTGTTTATTACATTACGTATGATATAAAATTTATCATGGTAGAAAAGGCAAAGAAAATAGAATTTCGGTTATGTCGGTAGGTGTGCTGAATCATGGTGAGGTATGAACGGTGAGGAAGTTCAGTAATCTAAAGTTGCGAATGACTATTGTCACGTCATGTGAGGATCACGTGCTGTCACAGCATAAATGAAACCGGATATTATTATGCTTAGAAATAATACTACTATCAGTATTATTATACTTTGTCGAGATATGGAGATTTACGCTGAAACCGTCGTGCAAAAGGCTTTTCAGTGAACGGTATCTTTATTACTGAGTGTAGTTTTTAAAAATGATTAAAGTCATTTAGCTAGATTGAAGAAGATTGAAATAGAAGGTTTTTGTAGCTATCGATGATGAAAATAAATCAACGACATCACATCTTTTGGGTATAAAATAAATGAAAAGAGAAGATTAGTGAATTTTATGACTGGTACAGGACTAAAAGATCCTAAATGATTCTCCATATGGTATTTTCACATAATGAAAGAATTTGATTTTATATGAACTCATTAAACGCTTATTATTATATAAAACAAAATAATTAATTTCTGAAAAGTTACAGCACAGAAGAAAGATTAGCTGTTTGTTTACAATGTATAACACTATAGTACATCAATATTATTAAATATAAATATTTTATTTAATAGTACATACAGTATTTTATATGACAAATTATTTACTATTGTAATTAAAGAAACAATGTTGACAATGATATATTGGTGATTGAGGAAGAGATACTATTTGGCATACTGACCATATATTAAGGAAATATTTAATATCACCATCGGTTTTATTGAGCTGGAGATGAGTTGAAGCGTATGACAGAGTAAAAGATTGTGGGTTGGTAGAATGAGGATATATAGTGGGAAACGATTGTTGGTTAAGTGACTATTTCAGAAGATAAACAGAATTATTTATAAGTTGATTTGGATTGCTCACGGTAAACTGCTTGTTATTTAGAGCATGCTTAAAAACGTCAAACAAGACAGCACAACTAAACGTAGCTAATGTCACCAA
>NW_020271299.1:0-11286 GCF_002803265.2 Melanaphis sacchari
TTAAGATTTTGTCCCCCCCTTGAGAATTTACCTATGGGCGCCCTTGTTTGAATAAATGTATGATATGATAAATAATCCATATAGCCTATTATACGGCGAAGGTCGATCATTCGCTTGATCCGTATAAACTTTATATTTTTATTTGTTATCGACACTTATCGTATTCACGTTGTCGCCCGTCGGTAACATGAAAGAGGGTGAGTATCTAAATAATAATTATTTAATTATTCAATTATTGATTATAAATGATGACAGTAAATATCAAAGTAAATGAACACAAATATTGTCATTTTGTCCAACTGTTAACATTTTTAACGTAAAAATGGATCAACCTAAAAAAAAACTCGTCACTTCCCATCAAAAAAATTATTAGTTAAAAAATCGCAGAGTTCTCAAGTGATTAATATTCTAGGAATTCGTGCCAAAACTAAGTATAACTATTTATTATATTATTATCAAATATGGTTATTAATTTGACTAAATTTGTGTGAACAAAGTCCCAACCCAGATGTCGTAGAACCTGTTGTGGAATCTTTTTTCTTAGGTGCTGGCAATCAACCCCCATGCTCATCGAGAGAAACGATTAGGTAAAGTTTTAAAATGTAATAACTTATTGTAGGTTGCTATTTAAATTTATTTTAATTAGATTATAATAAATAACATACCTACGTATAATAATAATAATTATATACATACGTATGTATTAGTGTGATTATTTTATAACAGCATTTTTTTTTTTTAAGTCACAATTCAGAGACTGTAGAATCTGTTGTGGAACCTTTTTTCTTAGGTGCTAACAATCAACCACCATGCTCATCGAGAGAAACAATTAGGTAAATTTTAATAGTTTATAACCATCTAAGTTTTATTGTATGAAAACTAAATCTATAATTATTTTTTATTTTTTATACATATGTTTTTTTTAATTTTTTAGCAAAATGGTGGATTTGAGGGATAATGAAACTAATGATTGGGGTACTGAAAAAGTTTTACATAACTTGACATTTGATGAATCTATATCTATTATTCAAGAAACCAAGTATGATTTTTAATTTAAAATTTGATTGAATAGATGAGTCTACTAATTCGCGAATTTGTTATTATTTTTGAAAAATCAGCGTATTTTATCCATTTTAAATATTGGTTATAACAGTTATAAAAATTAAATATTATTATTTAAATGTTATAACAGGCCATGCGATGTAAATGAAAGTTCGGGAAGACAAATAGTGGATATACATTACGTTTTTAGTCAAATTAAAAATAGTGTTCATCAAGGGTCATTTGGATGTTAATTTTTGAACATGACATTTATTTCTGAAAAAAGACACGGATTTAGATCAACATTTAGGTTTCAGAATTTGCATATTTAATGGGCGGTGGACCAGGGTTTACCGCAATAAAAGTCAGTGAAATTATCTACTTGATAAAATTTAAAAAAGTCAACGTAGAAATTTCACAAAAAAAAAAAAATTTTTTTAATGAACCGCCAGTATTATATAATAATAAAACATTATTTATGGCGCCCAAAATCCAAATTTTACAGCAATTTGGAATACGAGTGTACTGCAATGTGCTTTTACCACCTGCGTTCAAATTGGGCGGTGATTGGTTTGCCGTTCTGCCAAACATACAAGAAATTAAAAAACCACAAAGGCTTAAACCGGCCATGTCCTGGACATGGTCGTATAAAAGTCCGGAATTTCTTATGAATGCTGGTATAAACACGCAGGATACAATGAAAGCTTTCCAACAGCATATATTGTTCCTGCAAGAAGTGAAAGCTGCTACGAATAATATAATCAGACAATCTATGGGATATGATACCACTAACCAAGGTCTGCAATTAAAATATTTGATAGATGAAAACACGCTTGGAAAAATGGTAGAAGATAAGTTAATTAAATTATGGGGTTGGTTTACAACAATTGGAACTTGGCTAATGGGAATATTCTTTGTTGCAAAATCAGTATTAACTATTGTTGACACAGGTATTAATATAACTTTTTTATATCAAACCTTTGGGTGGAGTACAAAGCTTTTAGCAGCATTTTTTTCTAGCATTACCCATAACTTAATACTTTGATCTCATAAAAATACATTAAAAATCAAGAGTTTGATGACGACTCTTTGGAAAGAAAAAATGTTTTGCGTTATAATAATAAAACCAATATTTATCCAAATCTTCCGTTTGAAATGGTTTAAAACCGTCAAAATTAAAAAAAAAAAATAATATTTGTACCCATTTTTATTTAAAAATATTTGTATCATATGTATTTATTCATATATTAAATTATTTAGTTTCTATAAAAATTAATTTTATATGGAACTATAAATATTGTTGCAGATGATTTTTTTTTATTACAACGCAAAATAAATACATAAAATGTTAATTGTATAATGTTATGTATTATATTACATTTTATTATTGTACACATAACTATGCAAATTTTATATAGATAATTTCACGTACATATTATGACATTTTTAAAATTAAAGTATAGGTGTAATATAATATTATAGTAAGTCAGTTATCCATTATCTATATGACCGCTAGCATTAATTTAAGTTATCAATTATTATAAATTGTCATTAATCCAAATGTTGTGTTTTAATTAATCATTATGTGTAAATAAATGTGCTCTGTACATTTGTAAGTACCTACATAATTTAATTTTAATTTATATATATTATATGAACAATAAAAATGTTTAGTTTATACATATTGTTTTTTTTACATATAGGTACTGCAATTGCAATAATATAAATAATTATATTATTACAGTAGGTATTTATTTAATAAATATTATGTACAACAATCAACTTCATATTTTATGTAGGTATTATGTTTAAAATTAAAATAAGTAAATACATCAATATATACTAATATAAAATATTATATCAATATCACTAATCAGAACTATTTAAAATGTTATTAATAAATAAAAAATTAAATTATCGAACAAAAATTGCTTCATGTCATTTATAAGTTACAACGTAAAATACGTAACACTTTTACTAAAAAATCTATTTAATCGTAATGAAATTATTATTTTATATGTATTTTAAAAAGTAATTGGGTTAGAAATATAAATCGAGTTCTGGTGTATAATAATTTGTATGCTTAATTTATTGGTTAATATTTTTAAGCAAACAGGAGCTTTAATTAAAAAATAGGTTTGCGACTTGCTAGCCAGTAGCGAGTCAGCGCACCGTATAGAATTCACGGGCGACAATTTACGTAACGGCCTGTAATGACGTTTGACGCGAAACGTTCTAAACGGCAGTCTGTGAAATAATAATGTACCTCTCCCGCAATAACAACACGCGGACCCCGTCGCGTACATGATAGGCGTGGTTACGGCCTACCGCGACGGCGGCGATATGAAATTCAACGCCATCTCTTGAGCGTTGTATACGTTTCACTTTTACTGTGACGCCCTCTTAAGACTTGATCACACGTCTTGTAATTCTTAGAACCGATGAAATCGTAGGAAAGGCACCCAACTGAATAATACATTTAATTTAGAGAGCTGCTTTAGGTCATCGGAAGTCGCCACCTTCCCAATCACCACTTTTGACGGTTAACCATTATATAAGGGAGACCGGGGCAAGAGCTCAGCAGACGGTTAGGGATATTCGAGACGCTCAGAGGCAGGTCGTAACACCACTCACACCATCTTGTGCTTATAAAATTGTATTCTTGTACGAGTTAATTGTATTAAATAAAGACTTAATCTTTTAACTTGCAAACATTAGTATTTCTATTTCTACGTTGATATATGAATCGACGTTGACATAAGGGACGCAACATTAGACATACAATTTGCCGTGTGAAATCTAAACTTATATCATCTTTATAAAATTGGATAAAATCATAAGTAGATTTAATTAGGGAAGACTGATCATAGTTCAAAATTGATTTCGGACTTAAAAATTTGAAACGATCAAAAACACATTTCATTCCATTAAACCTTTCCTTAAGTTTAAATATTATACAATCCACAACTGGTAAAAGTACTTTAATCCTAAATGTATCTTGAGAAATATCAAATCTTCGGTCACCGTCAACCTCTCCAAATACTTTTTTATAGAACTTGGGTCTCGAAGAATGGAATGAAACATCAATTCCCCATTCATCACATAAACGTTTCGATTCTAAATATATTGTGTGGTAGTCATTTCGTAAATGTTGCATATTTTGAATAGCTTTATCCAGAAGCATGGAGGCATTTTCTAATGAAATATCCATACTTTGTAACATTTTAGATACAGTATTTAAATATCTTAAAATATTTTCCCAAATATATAAAATTAATATAAATTCACTCGATTCAATCTTATTTTTAAGTGTTTTACCCATATCTCGTTCATCTTTTTTACTACCCGTAAGTGATGTTATTGTTAAACATTTGATTACATCCGTGAACCGTTCTTTTAATGCAAATACTGCAGTATGTCTAGATTCCCATCGGGTAGAACACACTTTCTTTAATACTTTTCTTCTAATTTTTGATGCTGTGTTATCTTCTAATGCCAATGATGCCCATCGAGATCCACTTGAGCTAAAGAAATTATACACATTCTGTACAGTTTCAAAAAATCTTGATATGCTTGGTGAAATTTTTGAGGCATCAGATATCACTAAGTTTAAGTTATGAGCACAACAATGGACAAATGATGCAGTTGGAACAATATTATTTATTCTTTTTTGGACTCCAGAGTATTGTCCACCCATAACTGATGCTCCATCGTATCCTTATCCTCTACAATTTTTTATATTTATATTATATTTGTGTAAAACATCTTGTATTAACTATGCATAATCTATTGCTCCATGTTGTTCTAAAGCATAAAATCCTAAAAATGATTCTTTAATATTAATTGTATGTGTTTCATAGTCAACAATCACATACCGTATAATAATACTGACTTGGTTGATTTTTGATATGTCTTGGGTAGAGTCCTATATGATTGAGAAAATGGAACTACTTATTATTTCTTCACATATAATATGACATAAATTTCAGATAAAATTTCGATCAATTCATTTTGAACTTTCCAACTTAAATATTTAATATGTTTGGTAGGATCATTTAAAAGTTCATTAAGTAATGGGTCAAAATCAGCTAATAAACGAATTGTTCGCATAAAATTACCTTCAAGCTGTTCTGACTTATCACCTTTCTTACCTTCATTCCCTCTTAAAGCAGTGTTTCCTGCTGTGAGAGTTGAAATAACTTTTATGATGCGATGTAGAATATTTCGCCAATATTCTGCTTCTTTAGATAAATTTTGTTCTATACTTTTATCAATTGTAGAATTTTTTAACCAGGTTCCTTTGACTGTTGTGGCTTCAATATGTTGTAAAGATTTTTCATGACGAGTTATTAAATATGATAAATGTTGCCAATCACCTATACCAGATATCCATTCAGACCTATAGTTTGAATTATTTCTGTTTGCAAATAACCAACATGATTCACAATAAGCTTTATTTAAAATTACAGAATAACATAGCCAAGAACGTGGAATTTTTAAGCCAGTCTTGGTAATCATATTATAATAACTCAATGAAAAAGATCTATTTTTATCATCTTTCTCAAATTCGATTGAAGGTTTACATGACCCAAATAATAAAATGCTCCGTTTAAGGGAATCTGATATATCTTCGTTAAAATGTCCACGGTCAGTAGGGTACAACAGTTTCAAATTCAATTTATCAACTATGCAGTCACATCTATTTACAAAAAAAATGATAAGGATTAGAAATAAAACAATGATATTGATTGAAATTTTGATGTTTTTATAATTTAAATATAATAAAGAAGCTTAAGTTTCACTGTCTATAACTTTTCATTAATCATATTATCTACCAAACATCAATGTTACCTCCTACTGTGTGAATGTGAAATTAATGTGACTAAAAAAAGTCTTACAATTTTTAGTAATAAAATTGGTAGAAAATTATGGTAACTAGTAACACAATTTAATAATAAATAAAATAATACAAGATTGTTATAAAGTTAGTATTCATAAAATATCAATATGATAATATCTTACTATTTGTTACTACATTTTATGTAATCTAAAAATTGCAATACTGCATATAAACTAACATCAATAATTAATTTCATAGCATTATTGTTATAAATATCTTACTTTTAACATTTACTGTATCAACCAATTTATCAACATAATTACACTCCATTTGTTGTAATGAGACACTATTTTCACAATCATTAAGAGATTCTGTGATACATTGATTATCAGCTAAAATAAATGAATTTATACATTATTTTAATTTTTGTGGATGTATTTCAATGCTAGTAATCATCTATAAACTACTTATAAAAGTTGTTTGGTCAATCTCTTGATCAGCATTTTCACTCTGATTTACATGAGGTTTTTGTCCTTGTACTGATCCACAGTTTTCAAGAATTTCAGAAATATCATAACCAGGGCTCGGGACTTTATGCATTTGCATATTTGTTCGGGACGTAAATAAAATAAAACTGATCCGATACAAATTTGTGTTGTGGTGTTTGGAGTTAAAGTTTAAAAGTTTATTGTGCATATGTTTGCATATTTTGGAATTTTTTTCTACAAATGCATATTTTTAATATTTATTGATTTTTATTGCATATTTTAAAATTATTTTTGATTATTTTTTTCTTAAATCATATTTTTAGTAAATTAATCAATTTTATCTACATGATTTTGTCAGCAATAATACCGATAAGGCGATAATCAATAGCGTTATGGGGAACCCATTTTATTTATAGCTCTGAAGACAATATTATTATTATTTAATCTGTTTTTTACATTTACAGTATTATTTTGTTTGCCAGTGCCCAGTACACAGTGATCGACGGACTACGATCGTTATCGTGTTAATGCATATATCGTCAATCGTTGTCGTGTTCGTATTTGTATTCGTTATTTTGTATTTATTAGTGCTCGTATTTGTGTTATAATATGTCAAAAGAAAAAAAAACACAAGTTAGTCGGTTAAAAAGTTTTATTTCGGAATTTGGGGATAATGTATTTTCCACAGACGGAAGAGTTTTATTCTGCAAAATATGTGAAATTAAAGTAGAATATGAACGGCGATCTAGTGTAATACAACATATACAAACAGTTAAACATGTGAAAATGATTAAACGGAGGGAAATATTCAATACAAGAACCCAACAAATGATTACACAAACTAATACAACTAAAAAGTCTACTTTCAATATGGACTTATGTAAAGCATTGCTGTCGGCTAACATTCCATTTAATAAATTATCGAACCAAGTATTTAGACATTTTTTGGAATCTTACACAGGGAAAGAGATACCATACGAAACAACTTTAAGAAAAGGCTATATTGATGATTGTTTTATTGAAACTATGCAAAAAATAAGAGAATATATTTCTGATCATAAAATTTGGATATCGATCGACGAAACGACCGATGCTGAAGGTCGATTTATCGCAAACGTGATTATCGGTACTTTGGAAGCTGAAAAATCTGGAAAAATATTTCTTTTGAACACTGAAGAACTGGAAAAAGCTAATTATTCTACAGTTAGTAAGCTATTTGACAAATCTCTATCTATATTATGGCCAGATGGTATAAAACATGACAATGTTTTATTATTTTTGTCAGACGCAGCACCTTACATGGTCAAATGTGGTCAAACGTTAAATGCTTTATATTCCAAAATGATACACGTTACATGTACTGCTCACGGGCTACACAGGGTGGCTGAACAAGTACGAAGCCAATATGAATCTGTTGATCAGCTGATTTCAAATATCAAAAAAATATTTAGAAAAGCTCCATCTCGTATGCTTCTTTTTAAAACTGAGGCACCGGATTTACCTTTACCTCCAGAGCCACTAATAACACGATGGGGCACCTGGATAAATGCAGCCATATATTACTGTGAACACTTTGAGATAATTTTCAATATTGTAAATAAATTAGATTCAGAGGATGCTTTGAGTATAAAAAATGCAAAAAAATACTTGGCAACACCTCACATTAAAAATGATTTAGTCTACATAAAATCAAATTTTAGTTATCTTACTACATCAATTACAAAATTGCAAACTGAAGGTGTTTCTTTAGCTGATTCAATTGAAATTATTGACAATGTAAGTGTTGCAATGAAATGTCTTACTGGGACAACTGGGAAAAATATCTGTACAAAGATGGAAAATGTATTGAGGAAAAATGTTGGTCTTGCTATGCTAAAGAAAATTAAAAACATTTTTAATGGTGAATTAATTGACATGAAAGACTTACCAGAAGACTTAGATATTAATGATCTGACATATTTTAAATATGCTCCCATCACATCGGTAAACGTAGAAAGATCATTTTCCGCCTATAAAATTTTACTTACAAATAATAGAAGGTCTTTCAAAGTCGAGAACATAAAAAAACATTTGATAATCCAGTGTAACGCAAGTAAGTACATAATTAGAATTATAAAATGATTATTTTTTAATACATAAAAATTATAATTGCTAGGTATAGATGATGCTGAGTGTTGAAAAATCCAAAGACCTCCAATTCAACAGTTTTTACATTTTATTTTATTAATATAGCATGTATAAAATATACATTTTTAGTCATATATACAAGATATGTTTTTTTTTTAAATTAAATTTGAATAAGTATGTATTTTTTAATTAAAAATAAATGCATATTAAAGCGCATATTTTTAAGATTTTAAGCACATAAAGTCCCGAGCCCTGATCATAACTATCTAAAATAAGTTAATATATCTTAAAAAGTAAAGATTTAAACTGTTATTTATCTTATGAACTAAAATCCATGTTATTTTTTTTTTTTAATTCAACCAAATAATAAAAAAAATGAATAGTACCCAAGTTATCTTTAAGCCTTAAGGCAGTGGCGTATTGTAGCACTGCCCCCTGGCAATTTTTACAGAGATAACGGTATAATTTCGTCTCCAGATAATCCAACTGTACAAATATTTAAATCATCATAAGTTAAGAAAAAATGTAATTTTTTATAATTTAACATACGTGTTATAAGACTAAAAAATTTTCCTTGAATTATTTCATAGAAGTTAACATTAATTTTAGGTTTCTCTTATTATGTATTATGTCATCGCAATTTACAATAATCGCATTAGTTGGGTTAGGAATAAAAATAATACAATAATAATAATAATACCATTGCATATCTATTAAAGTGTGATAGACAGTATGAACATTATCTTGAAATCGTAATTATGACTAAAGGAACGGGAGGTTATTTTTAGATCAATAACATATTACAATAATAACAACTGATAATATAATTATTATTTTGTCCTGTTTATAGTTTATTCCTACGTACTTTACGTTAGTCATTACCAGGGCTCGAGACTTCTAGCATTTGCATATTTATTTACAGTACATTAAAATATAGCAGAGTAAGCTACAAATTCGTTTCATACTAAAATGAACGCAGCTTTAAAAGTTTTTAGTGCATATTTTTGCATATTTAAGTGTTTTTGCATTATTTTTGCTATTTTTATAAGTATCATGCTATTTTTGCCTATAATTTGTTAATCTGAAAAAAATTAAGTTGTTTTGATGTTTGTACCTAGTCAACGGTAAGTGTCGCTTTATTAAATTCCTATTTTACAAAAGTAAATGTAAAAATGTATAAAGCCGCGTTTACATTAGGACTATTTAGTGTGGACGCCAATTCGGTCTGAAAACTATTTTGTTCGTTTGTTCGCTTTTATAATGTAAACGCGGCTTTACACAGCAAATAGGTTCACCTAATGTAAGTTTATCGGCACCACGCGTCCACGCTGCCTATAACCTATTATAGATAAAATATAAAAATATTCCAGTAATATAGGAGATATAATGTTTATTGACAATAAACATTATACGATATGATACGAAATACAATAAATTATTGTATTTCGTATCTTAATTGTTTCTTAAAGACGTAGTGTATTCTGTAAAGTCCTTATTAGTTATCGTACATTTAGTATTTAGTAAGTCTTGGTACGTCGAATAGTGATTGTGACCGTTTTCGTGTAACCGTGCGTGTTATTTTAACTTGTACTATATTCTTTCATTGACTGCTGTTTGATTTTTATATACGTTTTTAAATTATGCCTAAAGAAAAAATATCGTTAGGTCAACGTTTAAGAAGCTATGTACGTGAATTTGGTGCGGATACGTTTTCATATGATTCGTCAATGCTTTTTTTGTAAATACTGCGAAATTAAAGTTAACTGTGAAAAAAGATTCAACGTAACACAGCATCTGAAAACGGAAAAACATACCAAAGCAATTAAACGCCGACAGGAAAAAACAGAAAAAACACAACAACTTCTTATGAATTCAAGTAAAAAATCATCTTTCAACAAAGATTTATGTCATGCTCTATTATCTGCTAATATACCTTTAAATAAACTTTCAAACAATACATTTCGTAATTTCTTGGAAACTTATACGGGAAAAGAAATTCCAACGGAAGCTACTTTAAGGCAAGGCTATGTCGATGATTTATACGATGAAACAGTTGAAAAAAATAAAATCGGAAATTTTAAATAAAAAAGTATGGGTTAGCATTGACGAGACAACAGACATTGAGGGACGTTACATAGCGAATGTTGTAGTGGGAACTTTGGAACTAGATAAACCAGGGAAACAATTTTTAGTAAACTGTAAAGAACTAGAAAAAAACCAACTTCTCAACAATAAGTAAACTTTTCGATGATTCTATACAGTTAATGGGTATTCAGCGTGATAACGTGTTACTATTTTTATCAGACGCAGCGCCATACATGGTAAAATCAGGTGAAATGCTTAAAGCCCTATACTCTAAAATGATCCATGTTACGTGTGCTGCTCATGGTTTACATCGAGTGGCAGAAGAAATAAGAGGTCAATTTAAATCAGTCGATAAGCTCATAGCTAGCGTTAAAAAAAACTTTCAGAAAAGCTCCGAGTCGCGTTCAAATTTTTAAATCCAAAGTCCCTGAAATAAGTCTACCTCCAGAGCCTGTAATTACCCGTTGGGGTACGTGGATCAATGCAGCGAATTATTACTGTGATAATTTGAGCACAATTCGTTCTATTTTTTGAATTACTCGACAATGACGATGCAGTCAGCATCAAAGTAGCAAAAAAATATATCAATAAAAACGGAATAGACGCAGATCTTATTTTCATAAAATCAAATTTTTTATCTCTTACTACATCTTTAAAAAAAATTACAAACACAAGGGTTGTTATTGTCTGACTATATTGAAATTA
>NW_020271300.1:0-17110 GCF_002803265.2 Melanaphis sacchari
CTGGTATACTTCGTTCAGTTACGTGTTAGCGACATTGCCCTTTCTTTCATAATATATACATTCAGATCTACACTACATCGAAAAACAATCCTCCACTACTCGCAGATGATATACCACCTCTTATCAATAGCTTCTGATAATATTAATACGCAGCTTCAACTCAGAAGCACACATTGAGTACCTGATCTAATGGTTTGATAACGGAAAATCAAAATAATGAATCAAATTTCCTTCATCACTTTCCACTCAGGCCCTATATGCCGCTCCTGTAACAATGATAACGCATATTCCGACTCAAATGACGGTAAAATATCTAGGTTTGATATTTAGCCAAACGCCTACTTGTTCTCCATCATCACAAGACAAACGGAAAATTAAACTCGCATTCACCTATTACAACCGTACTGCGATCACGTTATCACTGCCATAAAATTTATTATACAAAACTTCTCTTACAAATTCTTTATGTGATATGGAATTGTATATAAGGTTCTAGCCAAATCTAATAAGGCAGAATACATCAGATTCTAGCTGTATCTGCTAGCGTCATAATAACTGGTTCTGACGTTACCATACTATAATTCAATCGACTCTCTCAAAATTAGTTTCCAGTCCTGAAATCTGCCTCTTAAAACCTTCATCCTCAAACTGTCCAACCAACCCCAACTCACTCACAACGCCATTACCACCATTCTTACTGGAAATCACAGCAGACGTCGAAATCGGAATCTGGTGTTGCGATTAAAAATACAAAGACAAAATCAAAAATAAAATTAATGTTTTCTCAGCTAAAATCTGTGTAAACTGTAAGTATACATATATAACCGTAATTACTGCTGCTTAAATACTCTGGTGTCCCTTGAGAGATTTCGCTTTCATGTACTTACATTCCACTTTGACCACTCGCCTGTTATTATTAGTTAGGCTAAATGTATAGGTAATAGCAAATAAACTTTATATTTAAAAATCATCTGATTGACACATTATCAACTGTATTTGATTGATTAATGATAAACTTGATATCTGTTATTTGAGATAGTGATTTGGATATTATTATATCTTCCATCAATTTTATGCTATGACCATAAAAAAAAAAAAGTTGTTTTATATTGTTCTAAACGTATATATTAATATTGTAATTGGTGCCGTTTAATAAAACTGTTTTATAGTTGATTTTTAGTCTAACTTAGGATTGTTGCTTATTTGCAACATTGCGCACGAACTTTTTTTTATTAGACATGATTAGATTTTTGAGTGATATAGAAATTGGCCATATAGTTGCCAATTGGGATGAAAGTGATGACGATATTGAATGTTCTGATGACGAAAATGAAATTTTCAATAATGAAAATTAAATTAATGATAATTTTGAACCTGATATTGAAATTGATATTGATAGTTTACCGATTGTTTTTGACGATAAAGGTGAGTATATAACAATTCTTACCGATGAATATTTCAATAACACTCAAACACAATTATTGAATAATGAGGTTGTGAGTTTAGACGTTTGTGAACCAGGTACCTCTTCTTCCAATACTTATGTAGATACATCTAAAAAAAGTAATACATATGATTTGACCACCAGTTCTAGTCCTACTGTTATACAATCGGTTAAATCTAAAACGCTTCGTCCTAAATTTTCACGTAAACTAATAGAAACAACTGTACAAAATCCTGCACCAAAAAAACAAAAAACAGAAGAATTTAAAAAATTAAAATGGAAGAACGGTAACTTAGTTTATGAACCTCAACTTATCACCCACGATGAAAATTTACTGCCAAAAAGTATTTTAGAACTTATAACACCTTATCATTTTTTACATATTTTTTTAATGACGAACTTTTAAGTAAAATTAAAAATGAAAGTGATCTTTTTGCTGCACAGGTAGACATCAATAAAAACTTTTCAGTTACTATAGATGAGCTCAAGAGATTTATTGGTATTCTTATTTATAACTCGGTTTGTGTAGTGCCAAATGTTCGAGACTACTGGGGCGAACATTTAGGGCTTTCTCATGTATATAATTCATTATGATAGATTATATAAAATATGGGCTCTTATTGATCATTTAAATAATAAATTTAACTCGATTCCTTATACAAGAGACTTGTCACTTGATGAGCAGCTTTGCGCTACAAAAGCGAAAAGTTATTTAAAGAAGTATATGCCTGCAAAACCTCATAAATGAGGTTTTGAATTTTTCGTATTGTGTGACTCAAAAGGATTTTCATATCAATTTGAAATTTATTCGGGACAAGAAAATGATCAACGATTTCGATCGCCAAATGAACCAGATCTCGGTGCTAGTTCTAACATAGTTGTACGTCTTACTAGAAACGTTCCACGCCATAAAAATCATAGATTATATTTTGACAATTTCTATACAAGTATTCCATTAGCTGCCTATTTGTACAAAAATGGAATTTTGTGTCTAGGAACAGTGCGGAAAGACCGATTACCCAATAATAAAATACCTAGCGACCAAATAATTAAAAAAGATGTACGCGGAAAATCGTATGAATATTTGACCGTTTTTGAAAATACGCCCATGTGTGTGACTTCGTGGAAAGACAATAAACAAGTTAATTTATTATCTACTTATTGTGGATCATTACCAATACTGACTACCAATAGATTTGATAAAAAATTAAAAAAAAAAATTAATATTGATTGTCCCACCGTAATTAAAGAATATCTTTTAGTTAGTCTTATTGGGCGATATAAAATTCGTATGAGATCAAGAAAGTGGTATATGCGAATTTTTTACTATTTGATTGACACATCTATTGTAAATTCATGGCTCCTATATAAAAGATCGCAAACTCAGCTTGGAAAACCTAGCAAATATACATTAGCCGATTAGCGAAAAAGTTTAGCGTTCACTCTTACGAAAACAGGTATTGTGCAAACACCAACTAGAGGCCGTCCGTCATTAGAGAGTAACATTAAAAAACAAAACAGAACTAGACCGACCCCAAGGCCCACTCAAGATATAAGAACTGACAACATAGGACATTTTATAAATTATAACGAAAAAAAAGGACGTTGCAAGTTTCTAAATTGTAAAGGCTATACAAATTATCAGTGTTGTAAATGTAAAGTTTATTTATGCGTAAAATCAAAAGGTGTTTGTTTTACCAATTATCACATAAAATAAATATTAAAAATGTAGCTATCATATTATATAATTAATAATCTAAAATTACCTATAAAATATAATAATTTTAAGAAAAGTGATACTATGATAAGGTTTCAATAGTAAATAAATAAAATGTGTTAGTTTAGTACCTACCTATTTAATGTAAAAGAAAAACATAAATAAAGTATGATTTTGTTAACATTTTAAATATTATTATTTAACTATTTATTAATGCGCGATGTTGCATATTTGCAACAATCTGAAAATCTTGGTTTTTCAGAAAAATATAATAATTAGAATTTTTTAGGTATTTTTTCTGTTATCTACGTCTAAAAATACATATAATACAATTTTTTTTTTTTTTAATTCAAAAACTCGCGCATTGAAGGGTTAATGTAATTAACAGGAAATTTTATAATATAAAATTAAAACTGTTAATAGAGAAAATTGTAACTTATTCAAGTTATGATTTTGAAGTTATAATGCGCGAGTTGTATGATGAAGTCTACAAAATTGAATTGTAACGATTGTCGTCTATCGACATCGTACATTATTCCTTAAGTAGGGCACACGTTGTTAAAACGCTGAGTGTGAGGAATGGCAAGCGGGGCCGACTGCTGACCTAAGGCTTTTAGGCAGCAGTTTAAGGTATATAACAAGGACGAATACGTGTAGTGTAGGAGAGTGTGTGCGACACAGAATTCAGACATATTAACCAGGGGAAGACAAACATGGTGTCCAATCACCCACAGGAGTACACCAAGCACCAAGGCGTATACTGCTGCATGCAATTTCTTCATGACCAATGTTGGAAGGTCAAGTTCATGCGCGTTGGAATGGCTCCAGCTGACGTTTGAGGCAATGGGCAAGACAGAATTGAGGCATAAAAGTGTAAGGACAAATACTACAATCAAGAGAGTGTATGACAAAAAGTCCTTTTCTGTACTCCGTAGGGCCATCACTAAAAAGATACTGGTGAACGATCACACAAAAGGTGCAGACAAGGCTTGGAATTATGTTTTTGACTTAACTCGGTCTTTTTGTTCTTACCTGAAACATTTGGAAAGAGGAAAGAAGTCCAGAAGAGCTATTGCCTCCCCGTCAATGTTCCTAAGAATGATGCTACATATTGTTGAGTCATTTCACTTAGATCTAGGTAAGGTGATAGAGGGATCAACTATATCAATAGGTGGAGAGGAGAAAAAGATTAAAATAATAAGTAATCTAGGTTCAGCCACGTTGCCACATTGTCAAGAGCCGGTGTATGCACAAGCAACACAAGATGCCACCAAGTTTAATGAATGTGTCTCCCCAGAGCTCTTCGCCTTTATGCATATGTGTCTGTTTGATGGGGATGTCAGGAAACAATTAATGTTACCACCGCCTACCAAGAATGAAGAGTTATTTCTTAGAATAGCAGTGTCCACCCATTGCATTCAAGCATTTAAGAGGATAACATTGGGAGAGGGGGTCATGATGCAAAATGAGAACAAGTTTAATAGGCCCTCATGGAATAGTAATATAAGGGGCAGACTTAATCTACAGACAAGAGAATGGTATGACGAATTGGCACCACATTTAGAGCCGAATGGATATGCTTTGTCATCATGTGGAATGCTCATGGGCATATTGAATGCTACTTCCACTACACTTGGGTGTGGGGCGATGATGCATAGAATGGACCCTATGGCCATGAAGGTTGTGACCCTCAGATCAAGTGATGATTCAATGACGGTTTATGTGGCCGCAAACAACTATTTGCTCTGCACTGCAATACTCACTGAAAGGAGTGTTTTGCAAACTATAGGGATAAACCTGAGCCCTGACAAAACATTCATATTCCCTCTAGGGTTTGGGGAATACACATCTTGGTTCCAAGACAGGACATTTGTCGCTCAATATGGTGTTGAGACTTCTTCATTGAGACCACAGGGCAAGAACCCACCAGATGACTTTAGGTGTATAGCAAAAAGCACTGCTGTCTCACAACAGTCATTAGAGATAAACCCAGTTGGAGCTGAAATGAAGATACGGATAGGAATTGACAATGTTAGAAGGTTGTGGCGTATAGAGTATGCACCAGGAAAACGCAAGGACATATCAGGTGAAGTACAGCTTATTTCTGATGGTGAAAAGAACATGTGGGATGGTTCTAATTGCCACCTTGAAGAAACGAGTCTCAAGGAGCACTTTACCACCAATGATGTAGAAAGAAGTTATCTGCTAAGAATAAGACATCCGGATACACCATTCCATGGGGACCCTGGAGAAGAGAGTCAATGCAATGGCCAGATAGAGACAAACTAGACAGCTTGAGTACTATCAGTGGGCTTTATATATATACTAACACCCCCCCTGTGGCATACGGAACCCCAGCTCCCAAGGTTGCAGAATCCATAATAAGGGCTTACAGGTACAACCACAAACCCGAGCACCAGCGGTCCCATGTGTTGGAAGGGAAGAGGATAACCAGTTCTTATTGGCAGGACAACTCTGGAGAATATCCATTTGGGAAAGTGACAGGGAATTGGGCCCCTAGGGAAGCACGAGAAATGTATCAAAATATGCTTATAAAATACCAACCAGCTATAACGGAGATAACAGAGTGATGACCAGAGCGTCACACACGTCAGGTGAAGAGGGGACGTTACAATTGGTGGAGGCGCTCGTCCCTGGAGTCCCGATTTTTAAGAAATAAAATTTTTCTGAAAAAATTTCGATTCTGAGGTACACCCCTTGTGTTGTAATATTAGTGTATTAGGTCAGGTGAATCTTGTGTAAAGTCATTGTCTTTTCAAATTTCTCTTAATGACTAATAATTTTTAATGGACGATAAATTTTATATAAAACGAAATACGAATAATCAAACTGCTAAAGTAACAAACAAAAATATATTATTTTTAAACGAAAATTTCAATTCAGAAATAAATAAAATAAATTGAATAACCTTATTACGATCAATCGAGGAGAACGACTTGGGGGATTTTTTTGAGAATTCTAAATTTGGAAAGATACCTTTTTCGGCTATATTAGTTAAAAAATTTACATTGTGTACATTGTATGAGGTCAAAATTTTAAGTCAAGAAGAATTTAATAAACTATCACCAGTAGGAAAAAAATTTGAATTTATTATTTCTCAAAAAACGGTAGCGTGGATACATTTGTTAGATAAGTCCGAGGTAGTGGGCTTCTTAAAATTTTGTAATATTAATTGTGAAGAATCATCAACTCTCTTAGAATTAAGAAATCTTGCAAAATCGGCTGTAAAAAATTTCAGAATAGAATCACTTGGTAGCGAAGAGAAAGATAACTCTGACGATAGTATAGATCTTACTTTTACAGAAAGCAATCTTTCATTAAATTTAAATATAAGCCAAGTACATTTTAGTGATAATAATAGTGAATTTAAACCACAACTACAATCCGAAACATTAGAAAATAAAAACAATACTGTTGAAACTGGAAACGCGGTCCAACAATTAAAAAATCTCTTAATAGACTTGGAAAAATCACGGTCACCAGATTCAAATACTAATAAGCAATCAAAAAATTATAAATTTGAAACTATAGAATTAAATAAAAACTTTAACTTGGAAAATAGCTTAGAAACAATTAATTCAAAGAGTAAAAATTGTCCAATAATATTAGAAACTAAAGGTACGATTCCTATGACGCGTCAGACGCGTGCGGCTAACGCACTGCGTCTGACGCAAGGTACTACTTCCAAGGTTATCAGATGGTTGCGTTTCCTAAAATGCGTCAACAGCTTTGCGGCGGCCGCAAGTTGCGTCAGCCGCACGGACCGTCCGGCCAGTGAGCAGTATAGACGCAGCCGCACGCGCGTTTGTATAATTTTCTCATATTTTTTTCGTGTACTTCCATCATGTCAAAAGTACTCTTCACTGTCATTGAGGACGAAAAACTTGTGGAAATGGTAGCTAAATTCAATTGTTTGTATGATTTGGGTCATAAACTCTACAAAAATCAGACGATCAAGGATAATGCTTGGAAAGAGGTAGCTGAACAAGTAAAAAGATCTGGTAAGAATATTGTAATTTATTATAATTATTTAGTATTACAAAATATTATAATTATATTAGCAATTAGTATATTATTAATTATTTCTTGTAGTATGACTAACTTGCCAGGCAATTGTTCCTGCATTACTGTTAAAATATTCCATAAATAAATCTCGTACAGCAAACCCATCGGAATTTGAAAAACCACCAGTTCTAGAAAGTGGTAAAAAACTTTTTGTTGGAGGTTGCTCATTTGGGTCCAGTTCATAATACGGATTGCCTTGTTTCTCTAGATAAGCGTCTCTTAGTAAATTGTGTAAGCAGCATGCCACAACAATCAAATTGTCGGTGGTCTCGGGCTTTAAGGCAATTGGTGTATAAAATATACGAAAAACTTGGCTTAGTAGACCAAAAGCATTTTCCGAAACTCTTCGAGCTCTAGAGAGTCGATAATTGAAAATCGCCTTTCGATTGTCCACACTTGCAACAGGACGAGAATAAGGTTTCATCATATTTGTATGTAAGCGAAACGCCTTGTCACCTACAAAAACGTGTGGCAATACAATACTCGAGTTGGGTACCTTACAGGGTGGAGGGAATAAATTCCCATTTCTATACAGCTTTCCTAGATTACTTTTGTCGAATATGCCACTATCACCCTCCTTACCATATGATCCGACATCAGTAAAAATAAATTTATAATTTGCGTCAACAACAGCTAGTAAGACAATGGAAAAAAAATTTTTGTAATTATAGTACAGTGACCCTGATCGATTCGGACAAAACACGCAAACGTGTTTACCGTCGATTGCCCCTACACAATTAGGAAAATGCCATTTTTGTCCAAATTCTTCAGCTTTTCCTTTCAGTTCATCACATTTGATCGACGGTAAAAATATAGGACTTAATTTTTCTTTTAAAACTCTCAGTGTATTTTTTACAATTTTGCTAATGTAACTAGCCGATATTCTGAATGCAAATTGCAGTGAGTGGTACGATTCGCCAGTTGACATAAACCTATAAATACAAAATTATTTTATTTATTGTTATTGATAATAATTTCCTGTTTAATATAATTATTTATACAATGTTGGGTATAAACGAGCTTAAAATATCCAAGCAGTTGTGTACTAACAATTTATTTTTACTTCAATATTGACTCAATAGTTGACCCAACCGTATGAATAACATATTAGATTATTATATAAGTATTAGAAGTATTAATAGTATTATATATAATATTATTTATATTTGCCTATTATTATAAACTATATTCACGTGACTGTTCATTTCAAACGATATGATAATTATTTATATAAATAATAATAATTAATAACAATTAAATACTATAGGTAGATTTATCGTATGTCCATCTATATGTAATAAACTTGTCATGACAGATTCATCACCACCCATTTACTTCAACTAGTTACACCAAAAAGAGTTTGTCATTAAATTTACGAATTAAGTTTGTTGCTGTATTTTTTTTTTTTTGTTTTATCAGCTTTTAGTTTTTACATTGTTACTTTTATTTGCAGTAGAGGATTGTAAAAAAAGGTGGAGGAACATCAAGGACACGTACCTTAAAAGGGTTAAGAAAGGAATGGGAACTGGATCATCTGCCTTAAGTAAACCTAAGCATTGGCCATTAGCTGATATGCTGACGTTTCTTGGAAAAGCTGATTACAAGCGAGAGTGATTATTTATTTTTCAATTTTTGAATGTTTTGTTTATGAATTTAATTTAACCATTCACATTTAATTTATAGTAGCATATCAAATATTGAGTGTGGCGAGGAAGGTGGAGAAGATGATTCGAGTACAGAAATAAACGACGACTTGCAGGTACCATCAGAGGAAATTAATAATCAGTCGATTTGTTCAATCGGCGAAAATTCCAATGAAGACGCAACTCTACAAACTTCGAAGTCGCAAAAACCACTAAAAAGCAAGCGTCAAAAATATAATGAAAAAGTTATACAGCTTCTAGAAGATAGGCGTATTGAGAGAAATGACATCATGAGGAATATGGCTCAAAATCGTGAAGATGAGATCGATTTATTTTTCAAAAGTATCGCGATGTCTGTCAAAAAACTTAATCCAGCATTGATCAATGAAGCAAAAATGAAGTCGCTTCAAATGGTATTTGAATTAGAAACACGCAATACATTCGTAAATTTACCACAATATTCACCGGCGCCAAGTACAAGTTTCTCATCACAGTCATTGGAAAGTGTGGACGTGAGTGCTTACGGAAATGTAAACGAAGTCAATCATTATGAGCCTAATTACGAACAATTATAGTTTTTATATTATTTACCATAATGTTTATAAAATATCTATAATTGAATAAAAATAAATTATAATATTATACCTTTATCTTTATGAATATGACGCATTCCTATTATTATTTATTTATTTGTTGAACATAATCTAAATATTTTTGCTCTCCTAAAAGGAGATGACGTACATAAATAAAAAAAGGTGGGCAAGTGGGTATCGCTCAGCTGTACAGTAGGTTACAAGTCGGTCACTGTAATGGATGGTTTTAAATTTGAATTCAATGATATAATATCACTGTATACGAAAAACGATTCTGAGCGAAGACGGTATGTCAACCTATAATATTACTATAGGTAGGCATATTTTATGATATTATTGTAAATAGGTTAAATTCATTTATGCCAAAAAAATTATAATTGAAAATATCATTGTATATATAAAGTATAACAATAAAAGTTTCATTTATCCATGAATAATATTTTTAAATTAAAACAACTAAATTTGTTATGGTTTTAATATGTAATTTCATTCAAATATGAATTTAAAATGTCTGTAAAAAATAACTCTTGTTTTATATTTTTAAAAATTTTTGGTTACAGTGTGAACTATTTATGAGAATCTTTGTTTTAAATTTTCAATCCTTCGTCATAAAAACTGAACATCTTATAATTTTTTAATTACGATGATTTATAATTTTCGAAATTTTGATAAATTTTGTCGAAATTCGAACTTTAAAAGCTTATAAAAAAAAATTTTACCTATGTATTTTTAATATTTTTCATCTGCCCTTGAAATAACATAATAGGAGCCCTCTATTAAATTTTCAAGCTTTTTTACTCAACGCCTTTTTTAATTTGCTAATTTTATATTCCCATGACTTAATGGCTTTATGCAATAATTTTTTGGTTGACATTAAAAATAAATTATATGGCATAAGTGAATGTATGATACTATTTAAAACACATATTACATATAATATTACCTAAGATTTTTACTTACCGCAATGTTAGGGCTAATTTTTCCGCTGCAGTTATTGGGTATGGATGTCGATTTGAAGAATCCACCGTGATATCTTTTTCAATCAATTGCAAAATGTAATTAAATTGATCAATATTCAGCCTGAAAAACTCCCGGAACTTCTTGTCATCGTGTATTAAATGCCGGTTAACTAATATTTCAAAAAATCCTTCTTCTGGCCTTGACGTAAATAAGGGATGTTCATTTGCATTTCTCTGTTCTACTAATAGTTGTTCTATTAGAAATTCTTCTTCTTCAATTTCTTCAAGAAGAAGATATGACAATAACTCACGTTGGCAGCTCATTTTGAATTTTTTAATAAAAAATATATTGATACTTTAAAGTACAGGTTATGATATAATAATTTTTTATTAAATAAAAAATCGGCCGAGACGTCTACTACCTCTCAACGACTGCACGCGTCTGACGCGTCATAGGAATCGTACCTTAAATCGGATGCCTCAGTTATATTTAACACTCTTATCAGTATTTCATCGTTGTGTACAGTGTCCATAATATTTCCACAAAATTCCTACTACTATTTTTTATTTATGAATTATAATGTCCTTATTTTCTACGTCCGTTGCAGCTATAGGTATAGATACAATGGTTTCTGTTCTAGGTTTTAAAACTATATTTTTATTATTAACGTTTATTTCTAATATCTTATTCGCTAATTTATTATTGAATTATTTTCCGTTAGGAAACTATTACCTATTATACCGTTTCTCTTTATTGGAAAATTCTTACTAACTAAATTAAACTCCGTATATATGCTTTGCCCTTGAAATATTAAAGGTATTGTTATTTTCCCTAAAGTTTGTATTATTTGGTCATTTATTCCCTTAAGATATACTTTTTGTGTTTCGTCTATTGTTAATCCGTCGCATAAAATATCATTTTTAATTACGTTCACTTCACTACCTGTATCGATAAGGAATTCTAACTCTTTAATTTTATAAGCAGGTGAAATGCATTTCACATGGTTAATATTATTTATTGTTGTGAGTACTGTTGGAAGGCAATTTTTGATGGGTCCACGGTTATCGTTTGTATCGCACGCGTCCCGTGTGTCGCGTGAGAGTTCTGCCCGTTTCCCGAGTTATTACGACGTTCGTCGTTTTGTTTTTTGTAACATACCGCGATTGTATGTCCCGTTTTGTTACAATATGTGCAGGTGTCGTGTGAATTTTGATTAGTATTTCCGTTGGGTGGTCGCGTAAAATTATATGATTGATTATTCATCCTACATTGTGACGAAAAATGTCCTTCGCGATTACACGTAAAACATCGCCTAACATTAAAATTGTTGTTCCTAGAATTTTGGACCTGATTATTATTCCTACCTCGGAAATTATTATTGTTACTATACGAAGCGTGTTGATTATTATTATTTTGACCCTAGTTAACGTTATAACTATTGTTATTTCTATTTGTTTGCCTATTGTATTCATTATTATTTACTCTAAAAATGTCTTGTGCATTATTATACGTACGTATGTTTTTATCGGCTACTAATGCTACCTGCATCGCTTGGTCAAGAGAATTTGGATTTTTAGTTTTCACTTCAAATTTTATTTCGTTAGGTAACCCGTTAATGTAACTAACCATAGCTTATTCTTTAATATTCTCACGTAATACTATTGCTTCGGACGACGGTTTACCTACGGCTACTGCGTCGCATAATTATTGGAATATTTCTTCTACGCGGTTATTATATGCCTGAATCGTTTCATCGTTTTTAAATTTTATTATGTTAAGTTCAATTTGTAAGTTCGCGGCACCATAAGGTGATTCGAATGCGTCTAATAATAATTTTTTAATGTCGTTCCATTCTTTAATTTCTTTATATCTAGTAAAATTGAAAGCTCTACCAGTTAATTTAATCGCGGTTATCATTTTTAATAGTAACGGTAATTGGTCGGGATCTACTGAATCAATTATGGTTTCGCATGCGTTTATGAACGGATACATTTCGGTTTGTCCTGAATATTGGGGAATCATATGTAAAGCGTCAATGACTTTTAATGTGGGGACTTTAGATGTTGCCATTTTTTTAGTTTTTACTGTTCGCTTAGTTGGTATATACTCGGTATGAATAATATTTTTATTACTTCTTAATTCTATCTTACATGTACTATATGTACATAGTAGGGTTATTTTGAAATTCGTCTAAATTAATTAATCTTAAACTTTTATTTAATATATCGTCTACTGGTTTATTAATTTTATTTAATTCTAATTTATCCTCTTCGATTAACCTATTTATTTCTTCGTCATTAATTAATTCACTATTACCATCACCTAAATTAATATCTAATATACTATCGTTTTCTGAAATATCAATTATCTTATCTAACGTTTCTTTAGCGAGTATCTCAAACTCGTCAACAATAACTTCTGCGTTCTCTCCCTGGGAACCCGTATTCATTAATTTAAATATTTATTTCTCATCAAAATAAAATCTCAATATACTCTTCAAAAAAAAATATAATCTTCAAAATTCTCAACACAAAAATACTTTTCACTTCAGTATAATTCAAATTCTCAATAAAAAACAAAAATACTTTTTACTTCAGTGAAATTCAAAATTCTCAATAAAACACAAAAATACTTTTACTTCAGTATAATTCAATAAAACACAAAATTCTCTTTACTTAATAAATCTCAAAATAATAATCCCAAAATAATCTCAATATAACTCTTTATTTAACTCCCAAAATAATAAAAAAAAATAAAATAATAAAAAAAATAAAAAATAAAATAATAAAATAAAAATGGAAAAAAGACCTTCCTAATTACGATGGACAAAATGACCAAAGGAGACGGTTATATAATTTATGCTTACAAAATCACTGTATTCATTCCGTAGCTTGATTTTCTCGCCGTTGTTTTGAACTGCAACAATGTGTTCGATTTCCCAAGAGTTGTTGAAAAGACGTCTCGATCCAACGATGGTTCACGTGAGTGAAGTTGCCTCTGTTGATAGAAGTTGACGGTACCAAAAATATGTTTAGAAATATTTTAAGTTGTCTTCTTCATGGAAATCAATCCTACCGACTGCGCCAATTTTTCTGTTGCGTCCCTTATGTCAACGTCGATTCATATATCAACGTAGAAATAGAAATACTAATGTTTGCAAGTCAAAAGATTAAGTCTTTATTTAATACAATTAACTCGTACAAGAATACAATTTTATAAGCACAAGATGGTGTGAGTGGTGTTACGACCTGCCTCTGAAATACTGATAGACGAGACCGTGAGTGGTGTTACGACCTGCCTCTGAGCGTCTCGAATATCCCTAACCGTCTGCTGAGCTCTTGCCCTGGTCTCCCTTATATATGGTTAACCGTCAAGAGTGGTGACTGAGGAGGTGGTGACTTCCAATGACCTAAAGGAGCTCTCTATTATTCAGTTGGGTGCCTTTCCTGCGATTTCATCGGTTCTGAGAATTACAAGACGTGTGATCAAGTCTTAATTGTCATATTAAATAGTACAATGTTAACACTATCGTTTACTCATCATTTCTGAGAAGTCCAGGACGTGTGATCATGTCTTATTCTATATATTAAATATCACGATGTGCAGGTGTTCGCCCTATCCGTTGGTGCTACACTGTTTGAATATATTATTCCATCGGTATACACATCACCTCTCCGTATAATATATATGTGTTGAAATAACACGGTACGTAACATTATTATGCTTCTCTTGCTCTTCATTACTTATAATTATATCTACGAGGTCTGTCCCAAAAGTATCCGACCTGACCTTATTTTTTGGCGCTGGGCTTATTCTTCGTCATCCGGTTGGTGGCATCCTTCGAAATAGTCCCCATTTGATTGAACAACATGCTCATATCGATGCTTCCACTTCTTACAGCACTCTTGAAAGTCAGTTTTCGGAATCGCCTTTAGTGCATGTATCGCATTGGTTTCAACAGTCTCCTTGTCATCGAATTGGTGTCCTTTAAGTGGCATTTTTAATCGGGGGAACAGTCAAAAGTCACAAGGAGCTATGTCGGGACTGTATGGAGGCTGACGGAGCTGCGCAACCCCGTGCTTTGATAAATACTGCTGTACATGGTTCGATGAATGCGCTGGAGCATTGTCGTGGTGAAGAAGCCAATCAACGCTTTGCCAAAAATGTGGTCTTTTTCTTCTTATTGCATCACACAATCTTTTTAAAATTTCAACATAGTACTCTTTGTTGATTGTCTGTCCTGCAGGAGCATATTCGTGATACACGACGCCTTCATAATCGAAAAAAACAATCAACATCGACTTGATTTTGCTCCGACTTTGACGTGCTTTTTTTGGTCGTGGCGAAGAAGCATGCTTCCACTGCGAGGACTGTTGTTTAGTTTCCGGATCATAACCGTAAACCCATGACTCATCACCAGTAATGACCTTTTTGAGAAAATTTTCATCGCTATTGATCATTTCTAGATTGTCCTGAGCGATTTCTAATCGAAGGCTTTTTTGTTGTTCTGAAAGCAGTTTTGGGATGAATTTAGCGCACACGCGAGTCATGCCTAAATCCTCGGTTAAAATTCGGTGAACAGTACTTTTTGGTATCCCAAGGTCATCTTCTAGTTCCCTGGTAGTCAAACGACGATTTTGTTCAATTGCCGCTCGCACACATTCAACATTATCCGATGTTTTTCCCGTCGAAGGTCGACCAGAACGAGGATCACTGGCAACAAACGTGCGGCCATTTTTAAAACGCTTAAACCACTCTTTTATTTGAGTTTTTCCCATACAATCGTCTCCAAAGGCCTTTTGCAACATTTGAATAGTTTCGGTACAAATTTTTTCAAGATTAAAGCAAAACTTGATGAAAATTCGTTACTCAACTTTTTCGGTCATTTTTAACGATAACAAAATCCGACGAACGTAAACAAAGCACTGTCAACAAAGACACGCTTCGCATGAACTATACGTCCGGCAGGTATCAGTTAGTAACCAATAGATTTGTGAGGCTTTAGTGTTGACGATCTCGTCTAGTAGGGGTCACTAGAACACTTTGGCGCGAAGATATAAATGTAGGTCGGATAATTTTGGGACAGACCTCGTATGTTTGTTTTTAAAAGATCCTCAATTTTCCTCGATATTTCGACAATAGTCTCTACAAAATGCTTAGCAACTTCCGTTCGCGTCTCAGATCCTCGGTAAATAATTACAGATGTCGGTATATTAAATTTATCAAGTAACTCGATTGGTATGTTTTCTGCTGCTTTTACATATATCCCATAACTCATAAGCTTGTGTTTTTGAAAAGCAGTTGTACTCTTGCCTTTTCTCTCATCCCATTTTATTAATAGAGCCTCAAAATCTGCATAAATAACGAACGGGTGCCGCTGTGTCTTACTCCATTCCTCAAACTCTAGGATATCTCCCTCTCATAGGCGTGCGCAGACATTTGTGGCAGGGTAGGCCAAGCCAATACTTATAAGATTTAAGATACTTGAATTTTGAAGGAAGAAACAATTAATCATACTTTAATTCTTTCTCTCGTTAATCACTATTGAGTGTATAAAATATGTAATCATTCATAAAATAAAACAATGCATTTTTCAAAATTAAAAGAAATATAATATTAAGTGTACAGTTTTAAAATTTAAATAAATACAATTTTATAATATTTAATGATAATATTTTATTATGTCATTTATATAATATAAATATTGAAGTTCATAACTTACATTCTTCTTCAATTGAGTTAAGTTTAAATGTCTCAATTACCCATCGACATTAATATTATATGCCAATTTGCTCAATGAACATTGTCAAGAGTCCATCCAAACGTTTGATTCATTTTACTGCGTAGCTTTGTTTTAACTAAGCTAAGTTTTGTAAAAGTTCTTTCGCAAGTACAAATTGTAACTGAATAGCCATAAATATTTGCAAAGCTTTAAAAATTAAAATATATATTCTCCACTATAAGGTTCAGTCAATTTAATCCATTTATCAATATTTATTTTCCATCTTTGGATCATCAGTATGTTTTATAGATCAATTTAAGTTTTAGAACTTACTGTCTAGATCAAATGTCGTTAATATGTTCATATAATTATACTAATTTGAAGGTTAATAACATACCACACTTTTATTATATCCATTTCTGATTAAACCTGATATTTAAAGCAGAAATCATATTGTCAATGTACTGTAATTAACTTTCTCATTTCATGTCTTTAGTAAAGTAAGCAGTGTAATTGAGCTATCTACTTTGTGGAAATTCTTCTTGTCTAGTGGGGTATATCAATTTTTGATCATCGCAATCTAACAGAATTTTGTAAATAGTATCAAAATTTGAAACATTGTTCATTGAATTAAGTGAATTTTTAATGCTTCAACAAGTTGCGTTTGCTATCAATAAATTTATAGTAGATATATAAGACTACTGGTTTATATTAAAACAAAGGATCGGATCTAGTAGTTCCATGACAAATATAAAATCAAAACTTTCATAAGATAAGATACCTAAACCCTTGGTCGGATGATCTGCTTGATTAGTCGAGTCAGTAATCTCATCAATCGCAATCAAAAGAAGAGAGTAGTTTTTTGGACTAACGCTTCAGAAACGACATCCATCTGAGATGATTGAAATGGACTAGCAATCGAACTGAACGAAGCGGGCCGAGCGC
>NW_020271301.1:0-94 GCF_002803265.2 Melanaphis sacchari
ATGTACGACACAAGAGCGCGGCACTTGTGCGTTCTTGTCTCGTTACATAGTCCCCTTTTTCTTACGTCTCAACAAAAAAAAAATGTAAATTTAA
>NW_020271301.1:194-5100 GCF_002803265.2 Melanaphis sacchari
TTTTTTTTTTTTTTTTTTTTTTTTTTTTTTTTTTTTTTTTAGTAAGAAAACATATATTAAGCGTGATGGAATAAGTTTTATTTAGATGTAGGTTGGTGATTTTGCTTATTCATTGTTAATTTGTATTGATAGATTCGTCTTCGTAATATAGAATTGGATATTTGTTGAGGTGTAGTGATGAGGTCTCTCGATGCTATTGCTTTTTTAAATAATTCGGTGTATGATTCCTTATGGGATATCTGCATATGTGTGAATATTTCGCGGATAACCAGTTCTTCGAATTCTTTAGTTTTATGTTTGATTTTATATTGTGTTATGGATGGAGGTATTTCAACGAGTGATTCCCTGGGATATTTGGTACGTTTTGCTTTTTGTTCACGGATGTATTGGGCTATTTTCTTCTTGTGTCCTACTGGTAGCTTTTGGTTTAATTCAGTTTGTAATTTATTGATCTGTTCCGAAGGTTGATAATTAATGAAGATTTTCTCCAGTGGTATTTGTACAATAATATGATTCTCCATGGTCTAAGTAAAATACATAATATAAAGCTAATCTTGTAAACATAAACACAACACAAACATCGACACAAAACAGATAAGATAATTTATTGTTCTTTATTTATTTCCCCAGGTTCCGGAGGATAATATCGCTTGGTATTTTTCATATTAAATAGATGTTGCTTTTCATATCGGTCCTTTGCTTCTATAGTATTGTTATCCAATATTTTCGTAATCGTATAAGGTCCTTTGTATATGAGGAAGAACTTATGGATCACGTCATCTGTCGCACATGATAATTTGTGATTTTTTACTAGTATTTGTTGACCGGTTTGATATATAGGAAACTTCTTTCCTTTATCATGTTTCATTCTTCTTTTCTCAGCATTCGTATATAGATTCTTTCTTACGATTTCGATGATTTGTTCTTTTGCTTCTTCATATTGTTCGGGAAACTGTATTATTTTGTTAGATACAAGTGTATTTCGTTGTCCGAATAATATCTGGTTCGGATTATATCCTGTAGTGCTGTGTGTCGTATTGTTTATCCAATATTCTATAGAGTCTAACCACTTCACCCAATTGGTATGTTTGTCGTGACAGTATGTACGTAAAATTCTACCAATTTCTCTGTTCGCTCGCTCCACAGGATTTCCTTCTGGATGGTACGTAGTGGTATATATTGGTTTTATGTTAATTTTTTGAAGTTCTGTCTTCCATTTGTGACTGGTAAATTGTGTCCCATTGTCGGTCAATAGATTTTTCATTTTTCCTGTTTTTGGTATGTAGTCTTGTATAAGCTTTTTTAAGATAACATCTGTAAGAGCTCTTTTAATTGAATATAACCTAATATATTTTGAAAAGACATCCAAGAATACAACAATATATTTAGCTCCCCCTTGTCCCCTGGGTAATGGTCCAATTAGATCTAAAGATACAATATGTAAGGGTTCTTCAGGTAGTATGCTTAACATTGGTCCTCTGGATATTTGGTTATTAACTTTTGCTTTTTGACATTTGTCGCAACTTCTAATGAATTGTTTAACAGTTCGGTACATATTGGAAAATTGATATTCATTCTTAAGTAATTGGTAGGTCTTGAATGTGCCCATATGTCCATATTGCTCGTGTGTTTCCTTAATGAGTTGTTTGCTCATATTATGTGGTATTATTATGCGATGCTGACCGTTCATTGATTTGACAAATAGCAATCCTTTTTTCTATTATTAAATATTTGTTATCTGCACTAGATGTTCGTTGAATCAATTTTCTTATCTTATCATCTTCCTTCTGTAGTTGTTGGAGTCGCTGGAACTTCTCTTTCAAATCTTTACTGTATTCAGTTAGTAATAATTTATTTATTGCAATCGTAGTTTCTCTTCTGGTATATTGATTTTCTGGTGATTGTGGATATCTGGATAAGGTATCTGCTCCGATATTTTCTTTCCCTGGAATATACTGTATTTTTAAATTGTATTCTTGTAGCTTGATAGCCCATCGTATAAGACGGTCGTTTAATAGTTGACAACTTTGTAAAAAAGTTAAAGCTTTGTGATCCGTTAATAGAATCGTTTCATATCCAAGTATATAGTTTCTAAACTTCTTGCATCCGAATATGATTGCTAATAATTCGAGTTCCGTGGTGCAGTATCGTCTTTCAGCATCTTTCAAAGTTCTGCTTGCAAATCCAATAGTTCGTCTTCGTCCCCTATCGTCTACTTGATATAATTCTACTCCTAGGTGCGTGAGTGAAGCATCAGTATTTAAGAAAAATGTATTTTTGAAATCCGGATATTCCATAATGATGTCTTGAAGGAATTCTTCTTTAATTGTTTCAAATGCGACTTGTTGTTCATTTTCCCATATCCAAGTTGTCCCCTTTTTCGTTAGTTTGCTCAAAACTTCTGTATATTTTGATAAATCCTTGATGTATTTACGATAAAAATTAATGAATCCTAGAAATGATTGTATTTGTTTTTTATTTTTTGGTGGTTGAAAATTTTTTATCGTTTGTATTTTATCGGGATCCATTGTAATTCCTTTTTTCTGAAATAATATGTCCCAAAAATGTGACTTGGCTGCGGAAAAATTGTGATTTATCCATATTTATTGTGATATTAAATTCTTTAAATTTGTTCAGAATCATTTGCAAATGATAGATGTGCTCTTCAAAGCTCGTTGACATAATGTGTATATCGTCCACATAAACTGCAGCAAATTGTAGTATAGTTGGTCCTAAAACTTTGTCAATTATCTTCTGAAATTCTGCTACTGAATTTACTAAACCAAATGGTAGAACTTTAAATTGAAAGTTCCTACCCTTATGTAAAAATGCTGTTATCTCTCTGCTGTCTTTGGCTAATTGACATTGCCAATATCCAGCGGTAAGATCTATAGAACTCAAATATTTCGCCCCTTGAAATTTTAGTAAAATATCATCAATATTCATAGGGCTTTCGCGGTCTGGTATTATTCGTGTATTAATTTTCCTGGCATCAATACATACTCTTATGTCGCCATTCTTTTTCTCTATGGCCACAATTGGTGATGACCATGGTGAATTGGATTGTTCGATGATGTCGAGGTCCAACATACGTTTTATTTCGGTGTCTACTCTTGTGATTTTTGATACTGGTATTGGATATGGTCGTTGATATATTGGATTGCCTTGTAATATACGAATATGACATTCGTTATTTTTAATTCTGCCTGGGTTTTTTGAAAATACTTCCTTATATTTTTTTAATAGATTATCAAATACAATTTTTTCTTCTTTACTGAGTGGTATAGTATTTGATGATTTTTCTTGTTCTGTGATATTGATATTCTGTATCATTTCTTCTTCCATAACTTTCTTTGGAGCCTTGTTCGCAAATGGTATTGAATGTATTTCTCCTTCTATCTTCATTTGAATAATGTGGTTGTCAAAATTAATCTGAGCATCATATTTGTTTAAAATATCGGCTCCGATTATTCCTTTTTCATTAAGTCCATCAACTTGTATAAAATTGGCAAATATGAAGGCATCTCCTAGCTTGCATTCACAGAATACTTGTTTAGTGATTTTGCATATCTGTTTGCCCACTGCGTTGCTAATTTTTACTCCAGAAATTGGTAATTGTGGTATTTTGTTGTTTTTATGTATTGCTTGATCTATAACTTCTTTAGTCAGTACACTTATTGTCGCACCGGTGTCCACCAATAATAATATCTCTTCTCCTTCGATATTACACTTGATGTATGGGCTTACTGATGCATTTATAGTTTGTATTTGGTTTATTGTATGTCTTGTCATCGTGGTATCATTGGTTTCGGTGATTGGTGTCTGTTCCATAGTTATTTGATTTACTCGTTCTTCTTGATCTTGCTGATTGTTTTGATAATTTTGATTATTTGGTGATTTCTGTGTATTGTCATTATATTTTGTACGTCTATAATCATTGGAGGTTTTGTTATTTTGATTTGTATTTTGACTTCTCCAATTATTATTATTTCTTTGTGCTACATTGTTGTAATTGTTGTCCGTATTTGGTGATTCAATTTTCTCTCTGCGATGTTCTTCAGCGCTAAGTACCTTCATTGCTGAAATAATAGATTTTTCTGGCATTGATATGAGTATTGCCCTGAGGTATCCGGGATAATGACTAGCAATGTTTGTTACAATTTCTTCTTCAGATATTTGTGGCACTTGTAAATGACGTAGTTTTGCTGACCATTGAGAAAAATGTTCCCTGTATGTTATGTTATTGGGTACTTGAGAAGTATTTAAACAGTTGCTCCATGTTTGAATTTGTATTTCCCTAGACCAAAATTCGTCTATGAATGCGTTCCGAAATTCTGCATATTCTCTGATTTGAAATCTGATCGTAGCGAACCAATTACCTGCCGTACTTTTGAGGCAATCACGTATAATGATCAGTTTTTCTTCTTTATTCATTTGTTTTATTTTAAAATATTCTTCCAGATTCTGTAAAAAATCTATAGGGTGTTGATCTTTATTGTTACCATAAAACACAGGCTTAGATATTTCTATATTTGAGCTTCGCAGATTTTCTTCTAATATATGTCTTCGTGGTATATTATTTTGATTTCTGTTGCTTGCGATTTGTGTTTCTAGTTCTTCTATCTTCTTCATAACATTGTCAATTTCTTTTTTGTTTTTTCTTTCGTTTTCTTCAATTTTCTGTTCATAATTGTCTATGATTTTTTCAATGTCTTTTTTATGTTTTCTTATTATATTTTCCATTGATTCGATTCGTTCTGTCATGTCTTCTTCGTACTGTTTTTTCTTTTTTGAGCTCATGATGTAGACGATGTAGTTATATTTTTCTCGCGGTGTCGAGCCTTAACGTTGGGCGCCAATGTAACGAAATTTAAACTCTTGGGTTTTTGATTACGTTAACTTTTAT
>NW_020271302.1:0-141216 GCF_002803265.2 Melanaphis sacchari
TTAATTTGCTGGTTCAGTTGTGTTGCTAAATAACGCCATGTCAATGAAAACACAAACATAATATCGATATATTATATATTAGTTAAGATGAGGTTCTTGGAATAATGACTTAAATAGGTGATATATGATTTGGGATTATTGTAAATGCAGAATCATTTATTGTACATAATATCATAATATAATAAAAATTTTTATACTGTAAAACTCTATAAAATATTTCTAAATGTAGTCATTTATTAATATAAATTTTCAAAACAGAATATTCGGTAAAATGCAATGTAGATAAATAACGCTTTTCTGTACTGATAAAATTGTGTCTATTATATTTTTAAAGATGCTATTGTTCTAAAATTTTAAAAATTCTTATTTATTAAGGGAGTAATGTAACAATAAATTTCTGTTTGTTATATTTATAAAGTGTCAAGCTACAATCGTAGTAGGTCAATAGTGGATATTTGCTGACACGAATAAACATGTTAATGATTGTGAGACCTGTGGCTAATGTACTGTCAGTTTATTTCGAAAGGTAGGTTCATGACTATTCCTATCAGCAATAAACACTTGAATCTACACAAAAAATAACTACCAACACCGATTGTTATACACCATCTACATTTGTTAGTACAAACCAAATATATTTTGAACAGAGATTTATAAACCAAACGTGTTTTATTTATTGATAAGATCCCACATACCGTGTTCTAACCCCCCAGCTACGGAAAATTTATCCATAAGGACCAGAAAACCTTCCCTGGATAACTAATATAGTAACTAGGTTCCCCAGCCACGTTACAAGACATTAGTAATATTTAAAAAAAATATATCAATAAAATATCGCTAACTTTTCTTGCTAACTAATACATTAGTGATTAGTCATAAATGTAGAGAAGTTATTTTAAGTTTTGCTTAAAATTTATTTATATAAACATCAAACTAATGTTCTATTACTAAGTTCTTAACACAGTACTGAACTCAATAATTTAATTTCAGGTGAAGAAATATTATTCTATAAATTTATTGTATTAATAAAATATTTGTCATTAATGCCTCGAATTTATATAGGTACCTCCTACCAGATAATAATAATTAAAAAAAGAACTAGAGTAATATTTAAATAGGTTATATATACAGTGTTGGTCGAACCCTGTAAATGTATAAAATCATTGAGTTAGTTCTCAATATAAATAAGAATATTATTTTTAAATATTATTATAAAAGCTCAAGCTCTCCGACTTTGAGTAGTCGTACAATGCAATGCCTACAGTACACATGTGGCAGATTTTATTTTATACAATTTACACAAAGACTGTTACAGATGGAATGTTTTGTTTCAACATAATTATAATACTATACTCACATAAAGAAAAAAATTCCATATTGTCGAAAAGATGATATTCATTTCTGTAATAATTCGAGAGGGCGGTCAGAACATAAAATCTGTGGCGTAAATCACAGGAGAAAAATAAGTAAAAAATTCTAGTAAAAAAAAAATTAAAATATTTAGTGTTATACGGTATACTAATACTATTCGTTTATTTCGTGTAATTGCGATAGTAACTATCGGGATTTGGGAGCGATGACAACCACAAACCACAACAGCTGATGTAAAAAAATAAGATAAGAATTTTAAACCATAGTTTTATATTATCACTAAGGCGTAGATAATAAAAATATTCATGTTATTTTTTTTAATGTATGGAGTAAAAATACAAAACATTTGACAAAAAATTATTATTCAACGTTCATTTTATTATTTAAAATTTAATTTAATTAAAAAAGAAAAGTAAAAAAACTGGTTCTGAATAGAAAAACGAACTAAAACGACTAGCCACTGGAGTAATTAAATAACTTAGATCAACAGAATCAGAATAGATCATGCGTCGACGAATCGTATACTATTACAAATTACCATATTTAGAATTATTGTTTAAATATTTGAACTTGTGAGCTAATAAAATTAGGCGGACTTGGCACAATTGCGCATGCGCTCAATTTATACTACAATACGTTGTTAATGTGATTGTTGTGATTAGTGATTACTGAATAGACGCAAAATTGAAAATATGTTATGGTTTGAAATTTTGCATAGGTATATAATAATTATTACTTTATAATTTATATATGCTATAAAGTTTATAAGGTTGTTTTGTTCACTGTTGTTAAAGAATTTTGAAGCATATTTAAACATTTCAACATTTTACCGTTTTTAGAGTATATTTTACAATAATTTAAAGGTCGCATCATGTAACATGTATCAGATACTCGTATTTGATATTTTAATATTTTTAAAGTATATTATATTATTATTTATTTTAAAGTAATTTAACGTGTATTTTTGTAATGATCTTTGGGTAAATTTCAAAATTATAAAAATAATTAAATTTGTACCTACTTATCTCGTGCAGGCCAGTCTGGTAATAACTTATTATTTGATCCGAATACTTGATAATTGAGACAATGACAATATTCATATTGATAAATGGAGTAATAGCCAATAGTTACAAATTATTGGTGCTTATTTTCTTTTATGAAGTAAAATGATACCTTTATTGATCATATTTAGTATTTAATGATTGTTATCGGTTATAACTTATTATTTTTTATTAACTTTAAATCATATTAAGAGTTGTTACTCATTGTTTTACATCGTTAGTTGTGAATGTAAAAAATAAACATGATCATACAAAGTCTCCTAAAATTAAGCGCGTTAACATTGCAAATTAAAATGCCTTTTATTTAATATTGTTGATTTAATTTCTATAAGGCTTTTACATGTATATATTTTACCATTTGTGGTGCATAATAAACATATATTTTTAAGAGCATATTTCGTGATTTTTTAGTTTAAATCCAAGACTTAATAAAAACTTCTGATAATTTAGTATGTTAATACAATGACTGTCAAGCACCTATACCGCGTGACGCGTATATAGGTACCTACTAAATATGCGAATAGTACCGACGTGAATATGAAATAAATTATTAATCTGACCGTAAGAGATTAGTCACTAATGATTTGAAATCATTTATCTAATTTGTATTTTTATTCATTGAACGTCATTGAAATACCTATGATAAAAAGTTCAATGATCTTCGTATTTATTACAAAGTTTTCTATTACGATTTACAAATTACGATGGATTGAACATATTACCCTCAGAATAATATGATTATAGTCGATATGTGAATATGTCTGAGAATTACAGTGACATAGTGTAAAATATTCTAACCCTATACGCCTAGAGGTGATTAAACACTGAAATTAAATTATTAAATAACGATGTGAGAAAAAGTCTGATGCTATAAAAGCTAAACAATAATAATAATAATATAATTGTTTTCATATTTATAAATATACTTTATCACGCCTTATACATATTATTCTAAAATTTACTTATTGTATCATTTGAATACAGATTGTAAATACATTTTTTTTAAGTAAAAGTTTTACTTTTTAGTATTTGATTAATTTATTTTCTATAAAAAATTATTTATAAAACAGAACCAATGAAATATACTATTGAAGAACGTCTTATAATATCAGGGATTGTGCAAATAGGACTACCAAGTTTATTTATGAAACTCGACTATTGTTTGCGTGATCCTATGATAACAAAAAAACGTTCGTAGTTTCATTAACAGTTTGTATTTACTAATACTATGAGTTTAGTCAACTATACAAAAAAAAAAAAAAAAATAATAATAATAATGTACATACCACCAATAAAATATTAACTATATTATTTAGAACCATTAAATTTATATGCCAAGTCGTTCAACAAAAATCAAAAATTGAAACCATATAATTTTAATGTGATAGCTCAAAAACATAAAGCAAGAGAAAATATGATTAATGAAAGAAAAAAAAAACAAGTTGAATTTCATATTAAACATTAATACTCTATTCTGTAATAGTAAGTGGGTAGTTATTGTCATTATCATTTTTTCCCAGGATATTATAATTCATAATATAGAACAGAAAATGAAAAGCATTGATCCAACAATGCATCCTTTAGACATATTATTTATTAAATTTCCATTAGATAGTTATTTTGAAAACAAAAAACATGACAAAGGTGTTGTAAAAAAAGAAATAAAAAAAAATAAAATCATTGAAAAATTGGAATGCAGTATGTAATTATATTATTAAAATAATAAAGTTTTAAATAAGTTGTATTATGTTTTACTTTTTATGATAACATAATTTTGTAGTTACTTCGGAAATTCTAAATATTATTAGTAGTAATAAGGATGTTCTAAACAAAAATGAATCAAAGACTTACAACGCTGTCACAAATAATAAGATAGTCATAACTGAAAATGACAAATATTTGTCCACAACTCAGCCGTTTAATTTTTTAAATCAAAAACAGAAAAAATCTAACAATGATGAATCTGAAATTGTTATTCCGAGTATTATATCAGATATATTAAGTTTCAGTGATAATAATTCATATGATAGCGAATATTTAAATTTAACACAACTTATTCGTCTTAAGAAGTCAATACCATTTAAATATATTGAATACGTAGAAGTGAATGAAGAATCAGAATCAGAAGAGACAATTGAAGATGAAGATTTTAGATTTTTAAAAGAAGAAAATGAAAATGATGAACATTTTGTACTGAAACCTGATTTTAAACAATGTTTTTTTGGAAGATATCCTAATATTGCTTATAGTAATCCAACAAAAAAAATTTCACAGATTCTTGAAAAATCATCAGTTTTTAACATTATGAATAATCAATCAAAAATTAAAGATTCAATAATAAAAATGTTCAATTATAAAAATAATTGTTTCCCTGATTATCGATTGCATTCTATTGGTATAAAAACGTCACAATATAATAAACAAAATCTTAGTTCCAATGTGTTAGTTTAATTCGATTTTAAATTTTAGCAATATTTTATTGAAATATGTGTTTTCAGAATTATAGACGAGAACAAAATCAAGTATAGAAGTATGCAATCAAAGAATAGTTTACCAAAAGTATCGGTTGAATTAGATTTCTATAAGACTAGTAATACAATATTAAATAATTTAAATCCCGATAACATTTCTATACAACGTGAATCCAAAAAGTCAATAAAAGATAAATCTATTGATCAGATCGATACGTATAAAAAGATAATGGTACCTATTTATTATATTTATTCATTTAAGGTGTTACTTGAATCAATGTTCCTTAATGTAATACGTAAATAATAAATTGTACTATAAAAAAGTTGACCAATTCGTTAATATTAATGTTGATATATATTTATTCTATTATTACTTTTATTACTTTATATTTATCAGTATCATAAAAAAAAAAAATTGAAAAATGAGATAATTATTAAATTTTATAGCAAAAAACGCACATTTATGACGAAATTCTTGAAAAAATACACAAATTGCCAAAATGGAAAAAGCTCAAGGTTGTTATTTTGTATGAATACAGTGCACTCAGTACACATATGAATCATAACTTAATTGTATTAATTATATGTTTCATGTAGGCAGTATTAGAATTCTTAGCTATATTGGGAGATCCAATTGCAAATTTGCCGTATATAATTAAATTAGATATCATTAGATATTGGTACAAGTTTCGAATAAATATTAATAATAGTCATCTAACAGCAAAACAAAATGGTAAGATCGCATTTGAAACTATTACAATTATTGTGCATATTATATTTTACAATATTTTTAGCTAAACTATTAGAGTCTTCAAAAAAGTTATGGAAATCTCCGAAGTCCAAAGTCATGGATAAATTATCTATTCCACGAAATCCATTTAATAATAAAAAACTCTGCGTTAAATTGACATGGGATAAAAAAAATATTGTGTTAAAAAAAATTAACAAGATTAAAGATAGTTATACAAAGAGATTTAAAAATCTGACGTTAAAAAATAGAAGAGAAATGTATCCTACATTTAAAACGATACATTACAAAAATCAGTTCAATAAAGATTTCAAAAGAATATATTATTCTTACTTTCCTGCTTAGGAAAGCGATATAATATGGTGATAGAAAACCTCAATGCCTTCCAAGAAACAATAGAAAAAATTAAAAAATGCAACCAATTTTTTTATTATTTAAATAAAAAATAAATATTAAGATTTGGATTAATAAAATATATTTTATATGCCTTAATGAATTATATTAAATTATATATATTTAGCACCTATTCATATTACATTGGTATAATAATACTTTAAGTCCAGCACTTCAAAAGAAAACGAGTAGATAAATAATTTATAAATATTAGTTAATGAACTAACTAATTTAATAAAAATATATAATTAATTTAATGATAAGAAATTTAATTTTTGATATGATTTTAATTTATAGAGACAATAGGTAAATATAAAGTTAAAAATATGTTACTTATTTAAACGAAATTACAATCAATACTAGCCACTTTTATTAAAAATATGACTTGAATTATTATTAACTATTAATATTTCTTATATTTTAATATATAATTTAGGAAAACATTATTTTAAACTTTAAAATTAAACAAATATCATTAAATATACCAATAACTATTTTTTTTTTTTTAAACATTTTCAGTTTTTTCATTTGTTCATATCATTTGATTTATTTATTGTGCTACTTCTATTAAATATTATAAATATTCTATTATTATTAATAATAATAAAAATACATTGTTAGTAAATTTTTTTGTTTTCTTCTATTTTAATTGTGTGTTTATTTTATGATTTTAATAATTATTAAATATTTCAAGTGTATCATTTCATTTTATATTTACATTATTTATTTATCAATATTATTTAAAATAACTAAAAATCTGAATAACATATTTTTAGATTCTGGTTAGCCAGCTAGTTTATCGATTTTCTACAATATTTGAAAATCGCTAAGCAACATATTTTATGAATTGAATTTTTAAAATTTGGAAATCATGAAACCATTTAGTATGGACGATATTCGTGATTCAAATTATTCACAGTTACAAGGAAAGTGCTTAGAGTCAGATGCAACTATACATGTGAGTTTTCATTTAAATATCCGGTTTTTAAAGGATTATTATATAATTATTAATCATATATTATAGTGTTCTCCTAACTATGATGCATTGGTTCAGAAGAAAAAATTCAACGATCCATTCCTACCTAATCACTTAAACAAAAATACAATATATGGAATCATAACAAAAAGTATGAGATCACTTGTTTGTTTTTAAATAATGAATTATTATTATATATAGGTAATTGTTTTTATTACAGCTAAAATGTCTGCTGGCGATGTAATTTTTCCAAATAAATTATTTTGTAAAAATTATGTTGAAGACAAAAAAGAGACAGATTTATATAAAATTTCTCATCATACGTATGGAATTGGTGAACAGTTAAATCGAAAGTTAGTTCTAATTAAATTTCTCTACAGAAGTTAGTTTGATTATTTGTGGAATAATTTAGGTATACAAAAAGTTTTGATCCAGATTATCGGTATGGTAAATCTTTAAAACGGTTACCAGCGGGTGTGTGGTTTGAAAACAATGTTCAAACTAAATCGTCAAATGAAAATAAAAATATGCTCTCTGATTATATTAATAAATTATTAGAAAGGTATGACATAAAAGTGTATTCATTTAATATAAATATATTAAATATATATTATATATATTATAAAATATTATAATATTATAATATATAATATATTATATTATATTATTATTATATATATTTTATTTATTTAAGTGTAGTATTTTAAATATTTCATTTCAAAATTCATTATTAATAAACGTAAATAGTAAAGAGAACACACAGTGCCGGTATCCGTATATTGACAACCGGCAAGGAAAATTCATAGGCAGATCGTATTTAAGAGCACAAGACATTTTAACCGGAAATGAACCAGACAAAAAAGGGTTTGAGCGTATCGATTATTCATCGTCAGTCAGTAGATTAAAAAATTATATCAAAGAAAAAAAATACGATTTAAGGGAATTGCATGAAACGTTCAAACTGTTTGATAAGGTATTCACGTAATCACGTCGCTATACACTTTTAATTATAATTATTATTTAAATTTGATTCAATTATATAAAATACGACAATAGCAAACGAGGGGAAATGTATAAATTATTTTTTGTTTAATGTGATGGACGATTGTAGTACAATTTTAAACAATTAAAATGCTAATAATGTTTTTGTAAATTCTGAGGTCATGACTTACTCGCTTACGCACATTACAAATAATGCAGTAGTGCTAATACGTTACACACTCTTTAAGTTTAAATATTACATATGAGCTAGATTAATAAATATCTACAGTTTCTAGGAATAAGGCGTTAAATTTTATATTTTTATTCGCTAAAATAAACTACGTTTTATTTTGATAAAACACTATGAAATGTATTTTACGAAGTTTGAGAGGACGTGTTGTACAACAAATTTGAAATGCTTAGGAATGCACAGGATGGCTGCCACTGGAACAAGTGTATAAAATCTGTTACTATCATAAAATCAAGCCTGAGAAAAAAATGTTCGATCTTGCCTTATATTCTATTAATGCTATAAGTAACAACAATGTCAGTTATAATTTATTTCTGGATTTGCTCGACCCAAATGTAAAGTTTTCGACGGTTTTAAACAATGATGGTCATACAAATATCGACAGATTCATTCCGATATATAAAAGCGATTATGGAAACACATTGTCTCGTAGCATTCAATTAAATAAAAGTATTGTAAAATAATACACAAGTACGAAATATTTATCAATGATTTTATACTATTTCGTTTTTAGACCTTAACGTTTATACATCTGTTAAACCAAAACTTTTAATTTATCTGGATTGTTTTGGGTCTGAAACAAACGTAAAAACATTACTGAATCCGACAATATTTTCAAACTATGGATTAACCTACAGAGACTTTTACATAGTAATTATTACAATAATGAAGTAATTATAGTTAACAATATTATAATGTTGTGATAAATTGAAATTTTTCTATGTATTATCATTGTTTATTATATTTATAGGGACGTACTAAAGATGTAATGAAAAAACTATTCCAAGACATTGGAGTGAAATTACCAGATGATATTTTCAATATTACCTGGGATAATGCGTATCAATGTGATGGCATCGACGACAAAGTAAGCGTAGAAGTTTTTAGACAGGCTTTACAAGAACTGGCCAACAGAATGATCGACCTAAATGATAACAAATAGATCAATAACTAAATAATATTATAATACATATTATTACTGTTTTCTATTATCAATTATTAATCAATGACAAATATAAAATTATAAATAATAAGCTACCAGGTATAGGTTAGATTAGGTATCAGCTTTATTTATTTAGTCGCTTTGAGGTAGTTTCATATTTTTTATTAGTTTATATAACTGCAAATTTTTGTCATATTAAATGTAGACAAGAAAATTATACGGAAAACGGTAAATATACAATTTTTATTAAACAGTTATAAAGTTGTAGTTACTAAAAGTTATTATAACATTCTTAAAAGTATAATATATTTTAAATATTTAAAAATTGCATTAAATATCATAAAAATATTTCAAAATAAAAAAAATGTTGTTATTTAAATTTAATATGGCAAACTACGGTGCTTAGAAAATTATAATCGTTATTGTTATAGATTTAGTAATTTATATGGTTATACGATAACATATTATCGCAAATTCGTAATAACAAACACTGCAATGTCTTGTCGTCTACAATAATGATCTTTGATTAGTTACAAAGATTATCTATTTTACTATTTTTGTCACCCAAGTCCAATGGGTAATGTTAATCAATAAATAGTTATATCATAAATAATGTTTATTTACATATTTTGAATTACACTACCTACTACCTAGATATGTTCTTTTTTCATTTTTATGTTAATATTAATTGCTGCATCTTAATAATTAATAAATTGTAATTTCTTTGTTAATAATGTTAATCATATAAAATAAAAATATATGTATAAGTATAAAATAATTATTCTTAATAGCCTTTGTAGTATTAATTAAAATATGTAATTTTGTAACTTTTATAAGATCTTCAAAAACAAAGTATTATGTACTTAAATAAAATAGCGAGTTATCCTAAAAAGTTTAAAATAGTCAAACAAATGATTTGAATCGTAGATATAGATTCAAATAATTATAATATACTTATCGTCAATATTTATTTAATAATTTTTAATATTTTACGCAAACCTTATGATTTATGTTTTTTTTTTTTTTTAATAAATGTTTTTGTTTTTTTTTAACATATTTATTTTAATTTGTACAATCTGTAACAGAAATATTTACAATAAGCACAATGGAGGGTTACAATAGGTCATGGTTGGCTTGGTTGAAGTAGTGTTGCGAATAGTTACTAGTTTTTTTATTATCTGGATTGAGCACATAACTCGTATTCAACTCATGTCACATGTACAAATTGTTATATAAATTGTTGATGTTAGGAATGAGAGTGGATAAAATTTTAAATTTATATTAATACTGCTAAGTTATATGGAATTGATTTTTCAAATAATTAAAATAAATTAAAAATTATATTTTTTTGCAACATAATAAAACCCGTTTGATACAGTCATCACTCATCACGATATTTATGCAAATCATGTAAATCACGAATTTGTAAATTTCCTTTAAATTTTTAATGTTAAATCGGTGAAGATATAAGTTTGAACACGATATTTTGCATTATATGTAATGACTAATGACTAATGAGTATGAAGTAATTTATTATTATCAAAATACGTATAATACACCTTACTATAATAATATTAAAATATATATAATTATATCATTATTCATCTTCACTAATTATTATAATAGTGTAATTGTTTTGCGCAATAATTTTACAATATGATACCTAATTCATGTCATATAATATGGCCAATTATTGCTACTATTATTAAAGTCTGAAATACTATAATTCCGTTTTTCTGTAACACAATAACTGAGTTCAAAAATATTACGTGTATTTAGGTGCCACGAACGACCCATAATTATGGTTATTATCCATATGATTAAAGTGTTCTATTTTCGATGTTTTAATGCACTCAATATTTATACATATACATATTTATATTTATTTTTATTATAATTTTAAATTCGTTTTAAGCTAAATGCATTTTCAAATTTTTACGCACAATTTGCACTTATCATTATTCATAATTATGGATCCCCAAAACTATTAAGTTAAATATTAGTAACATCTAAATTATAAATTTATTTAAATTAAAATATTTATGATTCGCTTTAGATAATATAATAGCATTGGGATTAGGATTTAAATATAGGTAATATTTTACGAATTTATTATAATTTATAACACATTCCCGTAAGGATACTTACAGAAAGACAATGCAATCAATAATACTGCAATGTATTCTGTGTATTACTTATTATTATTCTGTGTATTACTTACTATAATATGGGAACAGGTCAAGCGTTGTCCAAAATTCGTGAAAAACGACTAAAGGTGGTTGAACGAATTGCGATGGAAAATTAAGTTCTTCTATTATAATAATAAGACGAAATGTGTAATTTTAACACGAACACAAACGTTGTAAATGTTTTTAATTAGTCTCATAACTCTGGTCTGTTGTCATTTCAATATATAATACTGATGGATATGATACCATAACAACAGCGAGTGGTTCGTTAAATTACATTAGGGAATTACTTACCTTCTATACGTTTTCTGGAATATTTTCAAATTCAACAATATGGACGGACTATTAAACTTAAAACTTGTACTATTTTTAGTTAGAATTAAATTTAAAAACAGTTTTTTTAGTTGAATGTAACTTTATGTACTGTAGTATATTTGAATATTATGTTGTTCACAATCCGTTATATGACAGAATAAATATTTTTTTTATTAAACAAGTGGTCCTTTGTATAAGTGGTTAATATTTAATCAAATTCAAAACATTTTGAAATTGTTTATTGAATAGTGTAATACCTAAGTAGTGAATACAATTGTGTAGATATTATTTTGAGTCATTATCTTTATGTTGATTTTTGTTGTCTTCCATTTCTTTAGTAAAATTGTAGAATAATATTCCTTAATTTCTGTTTACCTTCTATTGTTCCAATAACTCGTTTAATTTTTTTTATAAAGCAATGCAATTTTAGTAAAAGAATAATTTCTAAGGTCATTTTTCTTTAACCTCATTAACGTATAATAATATATTTGTTTTGTTTATAATATAATGTTAATCAGTCAAGTCACAATGTTTAATATTAAAGGATATGAGAACAAAAATTTTTTTGTTAACCAATATAATATTAATATAATTTAATAATGTATTTTAACTACCTTTTTAAGACATTTTAAATAAGGTTTAACTAAAAAAATATGCTGAAAGTTAATGTTATAAAATATTTTTATGAATTATATATTTTTAAGTTATTGTTAAATAATAGGTAATAATAATAATAATAATAATAATTTATTTACGTATTTTGTAAACGAGTTGTGCAATTTTGAAACTGTTTGAACTGTTTTTAATCATGACTAAGGTTCAGTGTTAGTTATGATTTATTAATTATTATACATAGTATTATGAAAATTATTATATTAAAAATAAAATTGACTTAACTACTTATTAGTTTTTAATGATTACTTTAATAAAGGCTGGGTTAGGCTTCAAATAATCAGTAGTACAGTACATATTGTATAATCAATATTTTTAGCACTGAGGGAATAACATCTCATTATTATAGAGTTAAGACACTGAATTCACTGAAATTAATTGATGATTTTCAGCAACATATTATATACATATTTTTATTATATATTTTTGTACAAAATACTTCCACTTGACTAAGTACTGTAAATTCGTGTAAATAAAACTAATTAGAGAGATAAAGTGACAATTAGGTATAAAATTTTATATTTTATTTTAAGAATGAGTAGGCACTTCTTGAATTCACTATTTACCCATTTTAAGCAATCCGCCCATTTTCGTTTCAATTAGTAGACGTTACCAGTGGTGGTGCTTAAATCCAATTAACAGTGTTTGCTTAAAATATGTTAAGTAATATTCGATTATTTTACGTACGTGATTGTTGTTTAAATATTTACGTGTTGATTTGATTAATTAAATAAATTATAATTTGTATTGAAATATATTGTTCATTAAATAATTATTTTTTATTATATAAAAGAATTTAAAAGAAAGTTAACAGTAAGAAATATAAGTAGGAATCACGACATATAACTTAAAAAAATATTTACAGATTTTATATATTAAAAATTGATTGAACAACAATTTGAAATTTTTTAAACTTCTATAATTTTTGTATAGCTTTTAAATTCCTCATTAATCTTACAAAACAAGTTAAATTTTTAATTTTATAATACCGTATTTAACCTATACCAAAGAGTTTAATGTTTTATTTAAAAAGATTCTAAAGGTACTAAATCATTATATTTTTAGTGATTTTTAGTGCATAGGTTGACTGCCTGGTTGATATACGATTGTGAACGGACCTTTTCCCGTAACACGATTGCAAACGTTTTAACTTATTTTTAATCATGCGATGTTGCTAGATTAGGTGTTAGTCAATTACAAATTTTTAAATAATAATTTTTAAAATAATTAAATAGTAGATATAAGAATTTTCTGCTGCTACGCTATTAAAACAATTTACATAACCCTATGGCCAAAAAATATAAATCTAAAATCGAATCAACATTAAAAAATTATAATGATTATTATTTATAAAATCCACAAGGATCTATTTTTATATTTACAAAAAACTGGAAACTCCTAACTAAGAAAAAATGTAAAAAAAAAAAAAGAAAAAAATGTAGAAAAACATTTTAAAAACTATTATTTTTTTATTATTTTTATTTTTTCAGTTAATAAATTATGTAACAGTATTATTAATATTTATAATCCGAAATTATTTTAATTATTCAACATTTAAAATACTTCATAATATTATTTTAGTTTGTAACGTAGCTATAATATAACATTGTATTATTAATATTGAATAGTTTCTATAAAAAAAAAAAAATTAAATTGAATTTCCGAACAAAATTAAATATATTCAGAAATTATAAAATTGCTAATGTAGCCTATAAAAACAGTTCGTAATCGTTCGTTTTTCGATTAAAAAAATCAAATTTTTTGTAAGCGATATTCGTTCGAAATCGTGTTATAAAAAAAGGAAAAATGTTCGCAATCGTTCGCCACTTGACTGCCTCACTAGAGCCAACGTATTTAAGACCATTGTAAATTCATCGCTAAAAAAACTTAAGTATACATTATTTTAACAATAGCTTGGGGAGTTCTGTAATATCGTTTCTAATGTTTAATATTTGTATGCAAAACTATTCATTATTTATTTATTTTTTACTATTATTTTATTAATATATTTAATTGTATTTAATAATATTGTTCGTATGAATAAAATCTTGCAATAATCAATATCAAATATAAATAAAATGTATAATTTATATTTTAGTAAATTTTTTATTTTTTTAAATGTTATTGCCTGCAAATGTCCCTACCTGTCTCCCAATTTATTTTTACGATTTGTAATGATTGTCGTGTTGTTAATAATAATTTTTATTTTAAGTTTTTGTTTGTGATCGCCAAATAACCATTACTTATTTTATTAAGAATGTTTTTATTTTTATTTGTTATTTTAGGTTTTTAATTGAATATTAACTGTTTATTGTTTTTGAAGCACTTTTAGTTGCTCATTTTATTTTTAAATTTCAGTAGCATCTTTATATGTTTGGCTTGATAAAAAAAATTGATAATTTTTTAGTTTATAAAACGAAAAATTATTATTATCGTTCCAAAATACAAACATTTTTAACTTGGTAAATTAAAATTGTTTAAATTATTTTCACTAAAATAAAAATAGACTTAAAAAATTGTTCATATTTATTTAACCATATTTTATGAACAAATGCCGATGATTCATTTATAACACACGAAGAGTACCCATGGTTTATAGCCTTACGGTATTCTACGTATTTAAGAAACTATAGGGAGCTTAACGAAAAGTGAGTCGTGGTCGTACTGCAGCAGCTGGTTGTCTTATTAATTTTTAGGAGTACTACATTTAGGAAAGTTCATACATGGTAAATGGTAATGATACTTAGAATATTCCATTTGAGCTAAAATTAGTTAGGACGTTATCGCCAATATTAGTTTATACCTAATACATGAAAAAAGCGTCAGGTATAAAAAAAGAAATATTATTTACATATTTTTTTTTGATATTTCAACATAATATTTAAAATCACCGCAATAATCAATATTAATTAAATTGTTATTTATGGTAATTATTACAAGATAATAATTTTTTTGATATAGTTTTATTAAACTTATTGATTATTTAATCCAATATTTTTCAGATATTCTATTAGACTTATTTTACCATGTTGGTATTTCTTCTACTGTAAAATTATATCTTCATGAGATGTTCTTAATTTTAAGCTTGAAAGAGGAGAATTTTTAAATAAATATATGTTTTAATTTGTAATTTTAGTTAATATATCAATAATTACAATATGAACCGAGCAATGAACTATATAAGCATTTTTTAAATGCTGTTGTTATGATTCAATTGTTTGTATTTTGTGATTCATATAACACGTTTCTACCAATTTCATTCTAAATTTCTGAAGGGAATATAATACGTCTCTAAAATATGAAAATCGTTTGATTCAACTTGCACACATTTGAAATATTAATGGAAGACGTTGATATGGTTATTGAATAACCAATATATATACATCGTTATTCATCTAATTTTGAAAACTCAATTAAATATTTTACTTATGTTATACGATTTATTTTACGTGGGAAAACAAATATAATACACTTCCTCGTCTGCCATTTCCCCATAATTATACGTTTCACCGTAACATTCGTAACCATTTCTTCGTCTGATATGCGTTTCCCATAAGACATTTCTCCATTCAATACACTACATATTGGATTGACTTCAATGTTTTTACAACACATTTGTTGTATACATATATGTTTTTTTATTACCTTATTTTTAAAGGCGTTATATTGGCGGAAAACTTGAATAATACTTCAATGAACTTATAGGCAACATTTTTATACGGTTATGTTATAATATACATAAACATATGATGGTATATGCTTTATCACAATTACCCATCATCATACTGTGATATTGACGAAGCTGGTGATAATTGTCTATCATTATCAGTCCGTTTTTGCCGTTTGAGTAATTTTATATCAAGGTAGTCTTAACTATTTTCTCGTCTACATACTTATCAGGTTTGTACTTTCGTGGTTTTATTATTATTATGTATTATTTTATTTTAAATACAATATAAAAACATTTTCAAATAATATTATGTCTATAATATATTGAAAGAGATAAAAGTTTTAAATAAAAATAACTATTTATACATCATGCAAGAATTACTTTTGAAGAGATTACTCAAAAAACGAAAAAACTTATCGTAAACTTATTAAATACAATACTGACAGAGATACCATGGAAATACATACAATTAATATAGCGAGAATGTTTTTTTTTTTTTTTTATGAAGATGATTATAATATATAATATACCAAATTCTGGAGAAATCGGTGTTAAAAAATGTATTTGAAAATAAAATAAATAGTGTTTTAAAACTAGTGCATCAAACAACAAATTGTTGCTAAAATGGGTTATTCTCAAACAGTATAGTAACTGCCGTTTTATAAACAATTAATGCTATAAAAAAACTATTTGATGGATAAGACATGAAAAGAATGAACATTTAGCCAAACCAACCATATTATTATAAATAAATCAATTTTAAAGTAGTGTATCGGACAGGAAAATGTTCTACTGAGAAACATTGGGCATGGCCGTTTTCAACTAAAAACGTACCCTTCTCTTTTCGGTCGATTCACTTTTCGATCAAATTTAAAAAAAACACCGATTTCTTTTTTGACCAAAACAACATTTTATATAATATACGTAAAAAAAAAAAAAATAATTGGTATAACATTTTTGTTAAATTAGGGGAATTATATAATTTTATAATTTTGAAAATGAATTAAAGTATAAAATGTTGTAAAATAAAATGTGAAAATTATTTAAAATATAAGAATATCTATATATTAACATTATTTTTATGTTAATATGTTACAATATGTAATATGTATAATATTATATAAAAAAATAAAATTTAAACCACTTGAGTAGGTTTGTGATATATTAACATATTAACTTTGAATAGAAATAAAAATAACCGTATCTCAACTATAATTAATATATGTAAAAGTATTGTCATGCAAAAATAGATATTTATTATTAAAATGTGAAATAATTTATTTTTATTATTACAATTATTTAAAAATATAAGTTGCTTTAACTTGGTCAATTTTTATTCAATTTTGATATGTTTATTTTTTTTTTTGAACTGTTTAAAAAAAATATGTTCTACAAAATTGCTATCTTAAAAATTTCAAATTCTTAAATGCATAAAAAAAGGTTTTAATATATTTGAATTTTTTTAATAAAAAAATTGAATTTTATGCCATTCAATCAGAATTTCCATACTTATAGTATTGTAAAAAAAATTACGTTTAAATATATTGACTTTTCATGGAGATATTAAGGGTGATACTGGACTTTTAGCACCTACTGTATATTATAAGCAATAGACTTATTTGAAATTTAAAATTGCTTATACATAAATATTTAATTTAAAGTGTGGTAGGAGTTTTATGCGAATTTCAAAACTAGATATGTGTGATCACGGAAATGACGTGCTTTTATTTTCAAAAAGCAAAAAACAATTGAATAAATTAATATCCATTATCGAAAAATGTTTGCTACAATTTTAAATGTTTATAAATAGCTTAAAAAAGTTTAAATTTATTAGGCTTAGCTTCTACCAACATATCTCCTGCTATTACGCTTGTATTGATCTACATATTTTATAATTAATTACTTGAGTATCTGTAAAGTTAGGAGTAGTTTGTGATATAGGTGTAGAATGCTAGATAATTATACAGTTTTATTATAGTACAACATTATTCAATCGATTAAAAGATATGTTGATATTTAAATTGCAAAAAAAAAATATAACCAATTAGTTAAAGTAATTGAAAACTAGTATTCTTTGTCTGTGAATTTTATTAGACAGAATGTACCGTTGGGGAGCTCTATGAAGTAGGTCTTTCTTAAATATTTTTTAGCTTATAATTTTTTAGTTCTAAAACCTAATTTTCAATTACTCGGTTTTATGTATATATTTATAAGTTAAATATATTTAAACGATGGTTAACAGGACGTTATTTGTATTTTATTCGATTATGTATATTCTACTATAATATAATATTATAAATACATAAATAATCAATATAAAATAACCAACTATTTAATACTAACATAAGTGTCTATAGTAATTGATAAAGTTTTATTGGAAAAATTGTTTTACCCTACCCCTACACATTTTAGATTATTCAAATCACCACATTATTAGTGCTCACTTCACACTGTTGCATACATTGGTACACAATGATTGGATTTTAAGAAATTAATCATACAATCAAGCTTAAATCTTTATATTTCAAACACTTATTATTTTATTAGCTGTAGTTTAATTAAATGAAAAAATAAATTAACGATTAGGCTAAAGTATGTGCAGGTCACAAAACGTGGTATCATTAAAAATGCATTACGATACCAACAAATAATTAAACCATGGAACGCACAATTGTTTATTTAGTTACTTATATTCTTAAAACGATTAAAATTTTTAAATAACTTAAGACCCCGTGATTAAAAATGTTTTTCAATGAGATTGTAAGCCCTTTCAATGGCAATTATGATTTATGAAGAACATCAGTGCTTGTTTGTGCTAATAATTAAAGAAAGTATGTATATTTTTGTATTAAGTTATTAAAGATTTTATTTAAATTTGAATATTGCACAATTAATATCATAAATTAGCAAATTAAGTATATGATGTAACGATGTGAGATACTAGATGCGGGTAGTATGACTTAATGAGTGAAAACATATATTAGTAATATTAGGCTAGTGATAATAAAAAAAAAAAATTATATATATATATATTTATATATATATTAGTAGTTTTAAAAATTTAAAAAATGTATTATTTTAAATATTAATTGAACTTTTAATAATTTATTTATTATTAGTATCGCTATAATTTAATGTTGACAGTTATATAAATTATAAATACATTTTTTTATGATATATGTTATTAAGACATAATTTTTATACATACTAAATTTTGTCCAATAAATCAATCAATTCTATTGGCAACACCAGATGTTGCTGTATTTATAACTAAGGAACATACATTTTGCATAATTTTGTACGTCGTAGGGATGGTTCTAATATTAAGAATATGATTAATTGTGAAATGGATGGTTTATAAGATAAATTTGATGTCGGAAATGTATCTTTCAATGTCAGATATATGAGAGAATATTTCGTAAAATACTTGAACGATTCAAGATATGCTTTAAGGTGGCAAAATAATGTTTTAGGTTGAACACGCATTTATTTTACTATAACCTTTATAATTATGCTGAGTTACGTTGTACCATAGTTTTCAATTTAAGTGGTATTTATTTTATTATTATTATTATTGATATTTTATACTATGTGTATTAACTTTGTGTTTAATATATTTAATGTTAAAAATACGGTTTTAAATAATATTTTACAAATATTTAAATCAAGTTAGAGAGCAGTAATAATGGTAAGTAACTTTAATTATTAAAGATATTCTGTTATTTTATGATTTTTTTAAATATTTTTTTACAATGAATAAGATAATAATAATAATTTCAATAAATATCAATAAATTAATACAAATATTTATTGTTATTTTTTTTAATTGTTCTTGTAATATAATTTTAAATCTATTAAGCCGTCTTGCAAAAAATACTTTTATTTTGTTCTACACCAAAATCACGGACATCCTCGGTTTTTAATTTATTTAGTTTATATACTATTATACTATTTATAATAAATAATAATTAATCAGTAGTTAAAATATATTTTCCCCCAGAAAAAATCATTTAATTATAAAAAAAAGGTTTATAAAATACGAATTTGAATATTTTTTTCTTGAGGATCTTAAGATAGTATTCAAATACAAAACAAGTAGGTACGTATATTATTATACTTTTTTTTGAATATTGTACAATTCTGTGACACTTATAAGTAATAATAGAGTAAATATATATAGCTATGCTAACCTTATTATTATATTATTATTTACTTATTATTTTATTTTTTCTCAGTTTCTCAAAACTATATAAAATTGCAGAAAATGTATACATAGAAAAAATTCAAAACATCGATGAGTGATAAAAAAAAATATTTACTTAAATTCCAAATAGAGTTTTCTTGAGATATCTTAACAACGAAAAATCTCAGTTCTAAACTAGCTGAACTGATATCCAAAAACATTTTTAAACTTACAATTTAAAGTGATATAAGTTTATACTTCAGACGTATGTAGGATACTTACCACCAAGAACAGACATCCATCACTAATTACTACAATGGATATCAATAGGTATTTAAAATAAAATATTCGCAAAAACGCGCGCGAACATTCGACTAGCGTGAATAGACCCAGTCAAATGACTGATCAATGACCGATACAGAATTATAGTGTATATTGGTATATATTATACATGCGCGCTACAGTCCGATGTATGTAATAACTAGGGCTAGGATTTTTAATGACCTAAAAAACCTAAAAAAAATGATCTAATAAAAACTAAAAAATGATCAAAAAAAAAAATGACCTAATAAGAAAAATTGACCTCATAATACGATCGAAAAAAATATAATTATATTAATAAATTAATAAATAATAATTAATATTTATAAGTATACAAATAAATTCGTCTTCTGGTATAATGGCCAATATTATACGTATAATGAATAGGTATTGGCACGTTAAATTTAATAATAAATTGATGAAAATAACATGTAATCGAACATTATTATCGATTATTGCTCTGTTAATCTAACGAGTATATTTTATATTATGCATATAAACGATTGGTATTTTGAAGTATTAAATATTTTTAGAAAATATGTTTATGATTTTATTTTAATGTTGTATCTTTATATGTTTGTACAATAAATATAACAATCAATAACGACCATTTAAAATGTTAAAAAATTAAAAATTTATAAAAATATAACCCAGATTTCAATAAAGTATAAAAAAATGACCGTAAAATTGAAAAAATGATCCTAAATTCAAAAAAGTACAAAAAATGCAAAAATATGCAAAATAAAAACTATATATTTGAACTCGTAGCTGATGACCAAATCACATTTTGTGCTTGAAAAGCTATTTCCTGTAAATCCTAAAAAAAAATGCAAAATCCTATACTATCCTAGCCCTGGTAATAACAGTATCACTTTTTTTAGCATAAACAATCAATATAGATTATTTTTAGATTCTATTTAGGTTAAAAAAGCTCAATTTTAGTTTAATGATTTTTTTTAATGCAATTGGTGCAGTTAAAATTGTTTAAAAATAATCACGAACTCACGAACATCATATTTTAGTATATACATGGGTAGTATTGTAAGTAATAATTAATTATTTCATTACTGCTATCATGGATACGCTTTCCTTTTGTTTACCGTATATACAATAGAAATATCTGCAAATATTATCTCATTAAAACATTGAAAAAAAAAAGTGGAATGTTGATGGACATATTATATAAATTCCTACCTAACAAAAATAGTAGATATAATAATTAAATATAACATACTGTATTCACATTATTTTACCATCACTGTTCTTTTAGATCTGTATAATATTTAATTAAAATTACAAAAACATAATAATTCATACATAGTATAAATATTAGTCCATTGTTTGGTGTATAGAATGTTGAATATCTGGATTTACCCACACACATTTTAATATAATATAGGTAAAATTCAGATTGTGGCATATTAAATGGAAAATACGAATTTTATGGTAGGTATTCGCAGAATCTACCGTGAAGTGGCCAACGTTGGTATTTATGAACACTAGAGCTCACTATTATTATTTATTTCATTCATACACATTTGCATGAACATTTTATTAAAACTATTATATTTTAAATATTTCAGTTAATCCACTTTAAAAATACTTTTGTTATTATTAAGTACCTAGTATAATACTTGTTTATATTTTCGTCTCCTAGAAATATAACCTACTGTTATTAATGCCAAACCTTGAATGACTTAAACTATACACATTCACATACATGGAGATAGTTTGAATTTATAAATCTTATGAAGTTACTTTGGTTAAAACTGAACATTTAATTTTTACTTCTTTTTACAGTTAACCTATTTATAAGTATTTTTCAATAATATTATTTTCTGTGACAGTGTCATTGAGATAAAAAGAAATACTCGATATCATCTCAAGTTTTGGACCAATTAAATCTTAAGTTCATTATAATAATATGTGAAAGGGGTTATAAGATAACATATTTTGAAAAAGATTCATCGTCACAATAATTGTTATAAAGTCTATCATAATTAAAATAATTATATAATTGATTAAGATGGTTGTTTAATTTTAAAATTAAATATCTATATATAGATTTAATATAGTAAATTAATGCAAGAGGATATAAAATTTAAGTTAGACTTTTTTCATAATTTGGCAATAATAACAATAATAATAATAATAATACTATTTAATATTTAATCTTTATAATGATAGAGTGATTTAGAGTCAATTATTAACGGGTTACATGTGTATAAAATATATTCTATATATTTTGAGAAATATAAAATTTGATTCTTTTTATATTAACCAATTTAAAGCCATTTAAATTTTTGAAAAATTTTTGGATTTTCAATATTTTTTAGTATTTTTCAGTATTTTTTTCTTTAAATGTTTATTATTTGAAACAATTTATTAATTATTTAAATTGTTGGGTTACAGCTGTTTTTAAATAGTGCAGTTATTTTTTATAATTCGATTTTTTTATGTTAAATTTTTAAATAGTTTTATAAATATAATATAAAAAAATAAAATATATACTTTGTTTTAGTTTTAGTTTCTGAGCTATTAGTTTTACATTAATATGTATTTATTTATTTCATGTCTGTCATAATTTGGAGTAGACAAAATGTTTTAATTTTAAATTTCAAAGTTGGTTTCTAGTAAAAAATTTGCTATAGTATGAAAAATTTATTAAATCTTTTCAAAATAATTAAAAAAATAAAATGAAAAATATTAAAACGCACATTTCAACAAAATGGATTCATCTCAAATTGAATACTCACTTATGATAAATGCAATAAACCTTAAGTTCAATTAATATAATAATATTATGTGTTTACTTGATAATGATCAATAAGATAATGAAGAACATACTTTCTTCATAACTTAATTTAAAAAAATTACCAACAGATACTGTCCATTGTTAGATTATCTGATCAAAATATTTGTTTTTGTCTTATAACTATAGAGTATATAAAATAACATAAAAGTTGCTTTGATAAAAAAAAAACTGTTGGTTGCTTATCATCGTAAAAATACCTTTATTAATAATTCCGAGATTAACATCAATATATATGTCATTAGTTTGAAGTCGAGAATTAAAATCAATATTCGATGACGAGCGAACGGAAGTTTGTTGAAGAATTTCCGTTGACAACACATTTTTAGATTTTATAGTTTCTTTACTTATTTTTTTTTATATTCTATCAAAAAACTTTGACATTTGAATAAAAAAAAAAAAAAAAAAAAAAAATGAAATACTATTGAATTTACTAAATGGCCATAGGTTAAAGTCAAATCTTTATAGGTAATTCGACGGATATTACGATTTATAACAATGCAATACAAAACACCTCTCGTTATAAAATGTCTTTTACATTAAATTTGTTGTGTTACAAAATGCAGAGATTCACGAAGATATACTAAAAATATTTAATGGATTAGTAAGATGAAAGTTTACAATTTAACTCGATTGGATATTATTTAATGAATATCATCACAACTCTTTAATGTAAGTTATCTTAATTGTTGAACACGCCGTTTATATATTTTTATAGATTTTTAATGTAAAGTTAGGTAATTTTAAGTATTATCTCAAAGTTATTTTTAATGCATACTCACAATTTAACTGTAGGTTTAAGTTCAACATAATTTAACATAATCTTAGTTTTATAATTTTGTATATTTAGAATAAATAAATCAATCCTAAGAGCTGGGTGGATGTTTAATTACTCGAATTTGATTCGGGTTAAATTAAAAACTTTCATTTTAAATCAAATTCAATTAATATTTTTGGTGTATTTTTGGAAATAACAGTTTGTTGTCACGGTGGCATCGACAGTGAAGCCCATTTTGACGGCAAAACAATTATTTTATTTTAAATGCACCGCCTTTTTTGTTTGTATTTAAATATATTTTTTTTTTAAACAACTTTGACCTGTAGAAATGTCTTCTATCTTAAAAATTAAATAACTGAGAGTGAATTAAAGTTTCGTTTTATGCAGTACTTATCACATTTTTTAAAAGTATACTTACGATACGATTTTACAAAGTTTCATGTCATTTTATATGATTTGTTTGAAAACTTAGATAAGTAGTTATTTCAGCACATTTGAATTATTTTCACCTAGTTATTAATTAAATTTATCGTACAAATTACAACTTTGGTAAATTAATTTTTAAAATTTACAGTAATTTTGTTTTTTAACAATTTTGGTAATATTTAAAAATTAAATTATGCACGAATTGGTATTTAGTTGTAATTAAGTTTATTACTTATCATTTTATGTACCTACTATATCAACGTATAATATAGATTATTATTATTTTCTTTCATAATAAAAATAAAAAATTAAAGTAATATACATTCCTTTGAACATTATCATACCAAGTACTTACTTAACAAAATTATTAAATCGATGTGTACATACTACATCAATATAATGTATTAGTATACATCCGGTCTTTACGCAAGATTTGGTATATAGCTGTTTGAATGCGTGTATTGTATATCGTTATATATTATTTGTTAGAGGGTTTTCGTTCTTGATTTTTATATCATACTAGTCTATATATTTCATTATTCATTCTTTTACGTGAATCACTACGGGAATTATAAATGAATATTTTTTTATCATGTAATTTAATGATGCTTGATAAAACTAATGAGACATTTAATAAAAAAAAAATTTTAAACTAATATTACTACATCCTTTTAGAGTGGTTGCTGTAAAATCCAAATTGTTCATTTATTTTGATATGTTAAATTACTAACTGTTAGTAGCTATGTAAGTTTAAGTTCAGGTTTTTTTGAAAAAGGTTACACCGAGTTAACTAAATTAATTGTTCTACAGTATTTTTAAGAAATTTACGCTTGTTTGTAATGCATATACAAATAGATTTATGAGTATTTAAATTGCATTTTTTTTTTTTTAATTCATTTGTCGTGGTATTCTTGACTTAACAACGTAATAAAAACTAAATATTTTCTATCGCTGTATTGATTACGTTTATTGGATTACTGAGTATTCATTGAAGTTAAGATGAATGCAAATATTATTAAAATAAATTATTGTGTTAAGTCATTTGGTAAAAAATGTTATGCTTTATGGTATTACCCAGAATGATAACAGTACTCGAGCTTTTGATTAACTTTATAAGATAAACTAAAGTATTTTTTTAGGTATATTGACATTTCTTATTTTATTAAATCTATTGGATTCAAGGTAATTTTAAAAATACAGATAGGTATAAATTATTCATACTTCATGAGAGTATTACTATCACAAGAGGGGTACTTTACAATTAAGATGACCCGTCCTTCACAGTTTTAAGTTGATTTAATCAAAAACTTAAAACAGTATTGATCTTAATTTTAAATGATATATGGGTATATTTACATTGCCACACGATATTGGAACGTTACAAAGGCATGTCTTTTTAAGTACTCTAGTAAGTTTTTTTCCCAAAAGCTGTTTTTAACATTCCTATGTTCTTAAATGTGTAAAAATCTATTTAGAAAGATCTAGTACCTGATTAAGTTCATTAATAATTAATACATCTGCTTAAGAAAAAAAAAACCATAAAAATATCAATTATGGTTTACTATGACTACCAAAAAATAAATAAATAATAAATGTAGCATGGTTCTCAGCAAATTAAGAGGAAATGCCAATTATTGTTTAAGATAATTTTATGTAAAAATTATTATTGTTATTATTATTTTTCTTATTACCTATACTGAGTTGCAATATCTAACTCCGTCCAGTTCAAAATTATTCCAATTTTTATGGTTTTTTTGATTTTCTTCAAGTTAAATATATAATATAATCTTTTATGAACACAATAAAAATGATTAGAATTATATTTTGTTACTTTATATTTTTGATACAAGCATAAAAAACTGAAAACCAATTCAATGAATCCATTGTTACAATTGAATAAGTAATATGGAATAGACAACTCTTTTGTACAGTAGTACATAAACTCAAGATAAACTTTTCGAATGAATTAGTTTATGATTTAGAGTAGATTACGATCAAGTTTAAAGTTATTAGTTGAGCTTATGTGCATTGGCATCAAATTCCTATTTACTTGGTGTACATCATTATATGATTTATAAAAACCAAATATTAAGCTTCAAATTTTGGACGTTGGTAACTCAATTCGCTTGTGTGCTCAAGCGTACGTAGCTCTATCGTGTAGACAAGTCACTAAATAGTTCATCTGATTAACTTTGATCACTATCATGACGTGAAAGCCAAGGGTAGAGCCATTGTTGAACATAACAATCTAATGACTTTTTATAGGACAAAATTGACATCCAATATGGCTAAAAAACGTATAAAAAAAAAGGGGTTTATTTATGCCAAAATAATAGTTTTAAATTATACCTAATAACTTATAATAGATATACCACTGTGCCATAGTCAATTTTTTTTTTTTTTTTTGGAGGAGAGAAAAATTACTTATTTTTACCCCTAGTTTTTGCTATGCTATATAATAAACGTTAACTTATAATTTCGGCAATTGGTTAAAATATTTCTAAAAAAACTTGGAAGACAACATGAGGGTGTGATTGTCAAACATTCAACCACAAAGGAAACTTATAATGAAGGGGAAACAGTCCCAAATTTCTCGGTAAGACTAGATTTTATATGAAATTGTAATGCGTCTTGTTTTGCCATTTTAATAAATTAAATATTTATGGTAAATTTTAATAATTTTTTTCTATCCTAAATATACACGTCATTTTAATTTGATTGTTAGTAATATACTGATATACAGCTACTTTGATATTAATATGATGTAAGCCTACTATAAAAAGGTAAGTATATATAAGTCAGTGACAATAATGCAACGGCTAAAGATGAATTGGAATTAGTGTGCCACGAGGGAAAATGGTTGGGAAACGTTGTTCTATGGCTATAGGGTAACCATACGTCCCGTTTAAAACGGGATTGTCTCTTTTTTTTATCATGTCTCGTTGCATCAACAAACTCCGAACGGGACGCATCTTATCTCATTTTCAAGAGATGGTATTATTTTAATCCTGCTATTTCCACATTATTCAATAATGCTTGTAAAAAAATATAAAACAATTTTTATATTATATGATTATTATTTTATTATTTTAAAAAATTGTAACTTAAATGTATTTGGAAAATTAAAAAACTACCATATTAATAAAAATTTTGTTTTTATTTTTATAAAAAAGGTCACCCTATCTATGGCATATATATTTGCGTCTACTATTCTACACGAATTATGCATAAAATCAAATGTTGACATCTCCAACTAAGTCAGTTTTATCGCCTTGTAAATAGGAAAAAACTTTTTATACAAAAAACGTTTAAAAAAAACTATCTATACAAAAATGTAAAAAAAAAATGTTTTCAATTAAAAATGCAAATTATATTGCACATTAAATCGTGACCATACTATTATACACTTTTTGACATAAAATATATTTGCATTAATGGGAAATATATACACTCGTTGGCATATATTTTTTCATTCATAGTGAATATATTATATGCTCTATGAAATGTATATATATATATACTCTTTAAAATATACATTTTTATCTATCCTCTTTGGAATTCGATTTTTTTGGGAAAATTTATAAACTCTTAGGAATTCAATTTTTTTTTTCGAATAATTTATAAACTCTTTGGAATTAAATTTTTGGGAAAATTTATAAACTTTTGGAATTCAATTTTTTCGAATAATTTATAAACTCTTTGGAATTCAATTTTTTTTTCGAATAATTTATAAACTCTTTGGAATTCAATTTTTGGGAAAATTTATAAACTTTTGGAATTCAATTTTTTCGAATAATTTATAAACTCTTTGGAATTCAATTTTTTCAAATAATTTATAAACTCTTTGGAATTCAATTTTTTCAAATAATTTATAAACTCTCTGGAATTCAATTTTTTTTTGAAAAACTTATAAAATCTTTAAAATTTATCTATCCTCTTTGGAATTCAATTTTTTCAAATAATTTATAAACTCTTTGGAATTCAATTTTTTTTGGAAAACTTATAAAATCTTTAAAATTTATCTATCCTCTTTGGAATTCAATTTTTTTTTTGGAAAATTTATAAAATCTTTGGAATTTATCTATCCTCTTTGGAATTCAATTTTTTCAAATAATTTATAAACTCTTTGGAATTCAATTTTTTTTTGGAAAACTTATAAAATCTTTAAAATTTATCTATCCTCTTTGGAATTCAATTTTTTTTTTTGAAAATTTATAAAATCTTTGAAATTTATCTATTCTCTTTGGAATTAATTTTTTTTTCAGATAATTTATAAACTCTTTGGAATTTAATTTATTGGTTTAATTTATAAGCTCTTTGGAATTTAAATTTTTTTTCGAATTATTTATAAAGTCTTTGGTGTTCAATTTTTTTTTTTTTTTTTGGAAAATTTATAAACTCTTTAGATTAATATAGGTTGTATTGAGGTATTTATTGTTGTACATGCTGATCAAATCAACCTACTCAATAAAATGAACGATCTAAAATATTGTAAAATACTTTATTAACACACGGCATCTGGAGGTAACCAAGTCACACGATCACCACCACTGATCCCTTTCCTGGTCATTTAGCTCTCCTTATTAAATAAATATATTGTTTTGTTTACATTATGTTTGATATATATTTACCATAGTCACAATATGCTTAAAACTATAACATGTTACACTATTGTTATCTTAACCTACTATATAGAACAGTATTTTTTTAATCCAGAAAATTTTTTGCATTCTAATTTTTATTCAATACATATAATCCTTGTGAAATTTGAAAAAAACATTTATATCTTAAACTATACTTGAAGTGTTTTTGATTTGTTAAACTTTCGAAGCATCAATGCATCATTTAGACATGATTTTAAACAATGGGAAATCAGTAAGTATTTATAGCTTTAAGATATTCTTTTAATATAAGTACTTGAACTCTACTATATATTTCACCCATATAAGCTGCACCATCGTATCTTTGGCTTCTCATTTGTTATAAATTTAATCCTAGACACTCAATGTACTTATGATTGTCTTGTAGCTATAATTCTACAGTAAAGTGTATTAATATAGATTATTAAAATGTTCACTAATATTAATTTTATCTACATTAAGGTATCTTATACATAGAGAAAACTATCCTACTCTACTGATAAAGGAGGTTTCACCAGGCAAGTTCCCCTTGTCAGCAGTATGTTATAATACAATCTTGCTATTGCCTTTTTTCAATTTTCATTTACATATTTAGAATTATAATGAATTACTATTATTTTAATAAATATAATTTAAATATTTTTATAACAATAATGCATAATTTGAAATTTGAATACCCAATTTAATAATAATATTTACTATACTTGTGTTTTATTTTTTAAAGAATCTTTTTCAAAAACAATTTAAATTTTTCTATAAAATAGTTTCTTCTTTATTGATAATCAATTTTTTATATCCTGTTTGGAAATATTTAAAATAAAATATATTCCGATTTTATTTAAAGCTTTGTTGATGGTGATAATATTGTTAATTTATTGTTAATCAATAAACTATAGAAATATTAGTAAATTTCGAGTAATTCTTCAGTGTTAAAATAAAAATCTTTTTAAAATTGATGAGATTCTAATAATTACAAATTATTCTAATCTATGAAGGAAGTGAAATTATTTAACTTCTTTAATATTTACCACTGACTTTGCTGAAATAATTGTAGCTCTAAATCCTAATAGTCCCTGTGAATTATTTTAGCCCAACTGTATATAACATAATATTATACTGTATTATATAATAAAAATATATTATTAAAGCTCTAAGACTTCAATGATTCAATTCAATTATTTTATTTTCATCAAATATGTATAGATAATTATTACTAAATATTATGTGTATTTTTAAAATATTTAATATATTAGTATATATATTTCATTTATTGTATTATTATTATATATAGAATATCTATGGTACATACACTAGAGTTTATCAGATAGATCGTGGATTTTTGAAACTACTTACAAAATAATGTATGTTAAGTAATTTTTGTTAACTTTTAACTATCGCATAACATTAAATTTGTATTTATCTTTGCAATAAAATCATCATATTTATAAATAATAAATATATAATTTTGAATATTCAGAAATAATTTGTATAAATTACTAAATATTTATATTAAGTATCAGAACTATTAAAATTATAGGAAAATACTTAGTTTGTATTAAGTCATTTTAATTAAAATAGTATTTGGATACAAAATATTTTGCTAAAGTAATATCATTAGCCACTGTGATTATTTTAATGGTTATTTTAAATAATAATGTAGGAAGAGTAAAGCAAATAGTATTTTTTTTTTTTTAATTATAGTTTTCAAACGAATAAAGGAAAAAGACTAAATTGTTATTGCAATAATTAAGGTTGATTAAAGTCTAGAGGTACTATCATACCTAAATGGTTTTTTGCAACGTGATACAATATTATAGTTGTGTGTTTGTCCTTTAGAAAAAATTTTACTCTCTAATTCTTCACACTAAAGAATAGTGGATTTATTTGTTGACATAAAAAAGGTTAATAAAAATAGTTCACCTTTGCATAATTTATATGAGTTATGATTACACGACTTTTATTATTGGAATACTATATAATATATCCACATTAAATTATAAATTATTTATAATTTGTTAAATAAACGTATCGATATATTGGTATTGAATATAGTTAATGTTGATTGATTTTGAATAATTATATAAGAATAATTAATTAGCATTGTTTTAGTTTAAAAATCTATAGGTTATATTTATTAGATATATTAAAATAATCATAAAAAAAAAAAAAATAGTTTTATTTATGATAAAAAATCTTTTTTTTACAAGTAGATTCTATTTATTATTATAAACTATAAAAATAACGTAAAACGTGAACTCAAAAATCTAATTTTTTTATAAAACTATATTGGGAAAACATTAGAATTGGTGAAAATTAAATCAAATGAGATATGTGTTATTATTACATATAATATTAGTGAATTAACCATCAATTTTTATCTAATATTTATCATTTTCGATTTAACTAGTATTTTACTCATTTTATTTACTATTGGATAAACAAGAATATTAGCGTTAAACATTTGGATTTTAGGTTGAAATCTCTGGATCCTCATTAGGTATTAAATTATTTTATCGCGGAAAGATTGATAACAATATAAATAAAAAAGTATTAAAACATATGAAGTACAATGCAATTAAATTAATTAATTTTAAACCATATTACTTTTTTTAATGTGTTTATTAATGTTTTACAATTATAAAAATAATTTTAAAAAAGTAAGCTTAATTAATAAAATTAGTATATAAAATTTTAAATCGACTAAGTAATTGTTATGATAAAAAAAAAAAATCGAAACAAAACGTAACTTAAAAACATTTATTCTCAAATACCTTAATTTTATATATATATCATAATTCTATTCAATGGGTTACTAGACGTACCCAAAATACTTTCCAATATCTCCTTTAGAGTAATTTCTCATAATATCCGTAACCAAGTACAATTCTACACACCTGCACAGGCTACATCTAAGACCATAACCATCTTATCCATCGCATGCTCCGATCATTCAAATAGTAATAAATCATTTTATATTATATAATTTGTATTTGTTGTAGATTAAGTTTAATCCCTATTTTCTACTTGTACATGTTATTTTAATTTTATATTGTAATGCCTGACAGTGTACATTTTGAAAATAAATAAATATATAAAAAATTTGGATAAATAATTATTAATTACCATTCTTTCACACTACTAGACTATTGGAGTCAAGTCATTTAGAAAATCATTGCAATGAATGTTTTTAATTTGAATTAAATGATTAATCATTGCATACAACGATTTTGAGTATAGACTATTTTCAGCCTTTATTACTAAGTAAATTTTATAATTTCTATGTGTTTAATATTTATATTACTATTATAGTAATTTATTTTACTATTTGTAGTTTTATGTAAACATTAATATTTTTCCTATTTTTTCTTCGCTTTTCCCAGTTATCAATAAAAATGTTAGAAATTTTTTAATTGTAGTCTGCAATGTACAAACTAAATTTACTAGTTATGTATTTTAATGAGTTTTAGCGATTTTTCAAAAAAATATTAATTTTTTTTTTTTTTTAGTTCTTTTATTTGAAACATTACAGCACAACAATTATACAAATAAGTGAAACAAAAATACAAAAAATGTTTATAAAGAAATTTAAAAACAAAATAAAAATTAAAAAGAAAATAATAAAATTAAGTATAAATACATAATAACATTTTTTTTTATTTTATCATAATTAAAATTTATATGAGGAAGCCAGCTTTGTAGATGAAATTAATGATGAGGGAAATAACAGGCGGAGAACGAGAATTGAGAAGCAGTATAATATCAGGAGAGGAAATATTAATTTTTGAGTATAAATCCTATTTTTTGGCATTTTAAAATTTACATTAATCCATATCATACTGTTTATATTAATTTAATACGTTTTGAATTAAATATTTTGTTTTTCTATAATTACAGCATATATAATATTACGTTTTGGAATAATTTATGGAAATAGTTCGCTTTAGTATAGTTAATGATTGATGCTTATATTTTGAACATGGATAATATAACGTAATGGCGTAAAACTTAAAAATGTTCGTTTTGATCATCTAAATACTATTTTTATGCATAGAATGATTCGAATTAGATTAGTAAGTTATAAATAAATACGAATTTTACCGAGAAATAGTATATTTTGATAACGTTAATTGATTTATCCATATTTTTTTTTTCATACGAATTTATTTATAACTTGATTTTGTAAATGTTGGCATAGGTATGTTTTAGATTTCCATCTCTCAATTCATTATTAGAAACGCAATAATGACGATAAATTATTTGAAAAATTAATAACTAATAAAAAATTAATCCAATTGGTTTTTTATTCATAAATTAAAAACTAAAAATTGCATCAATTATGGATGACCGTACATAATATGTTCATAGAAATTGTAACTATGAACAGAAAATATTTCTGTCAAGTTTGATATAGACGTATAAAAACATAAAATATAGATAATTAATAATTATTCACTAGTTTAAAAAATAAAAATAAAACATTATTTGTGTGTGGAGTATATTTTTATTTTTCACAAACAAATTTATCAGTTATTTTGATCACAGTTTAAAATTTATCAGTATCGAACCTATATGACTTTTCTTTAATTATTTTAAAATAACGTTTTATGTGATTATTTGTTAACTTATCTTATTATATGGTTCAAGATTTTAAACCATTGTCCGCTCAGCGCTTTAACAATTTGTCTTAAATAATTTGTCAATCTTCATTGTGTGATGTAATCAATTATACAAAAAAAAAAAAAAAAAAAACTAATAAGAAAAAACTATCACGCTGGTAGGGAAGTATAAATTGTGTTACGTGAACAATAAATGAGCAACGTCACATGAAGAAAAAGTAAATACTATCGATTGTCGGCCCATAGACTTTTCCATTATAATTAATTATATCTTTGTCATAAGTAATTGGAAATTACTCTCTTATAAACTACGCATGGTCATCAATTTTTATACTGTATTAAAATCCTCTTTTTCGTTGCTATTTTGGCTAAAGCAATATAATATGTGAATAGTTTTTATTTTTGAAATACATTTTTAATTTCCGCAGAACATTAATGTCATCTAATAAAATTAGATCATTTTATCCTACATATATATTTAACAACAACCCCGTATCTACCTCTAAACATCTAAAAAAAAACTTGATCAAAGAAATAGAAAATGAAATAAATGAAAATAAATCTGCTTACATAACATTTATCTTGAAAAAAGAACATTACTTTAATTTTACAATTAACAATAGAATCATGTCATCACCCGACTAAATAAAATACTTAGGTTTAACATTAGGATAAACACCTCACATTGGGTCCCCACTTAAAAATAAAAAGACAAGTAGTTGAAATTAGACTATTTAAACTTTGTCCAATTCTAAAATTCAAAATAAACATAAAAACAAAACTATTAATTTATATTAGGCAATAGTAAGATCTATCTAGTCTTATGGAATCCAAATTTAGGGACTGGCAACCAAGCCTTCTAACATCCACCCAATCTAAGCTTATCAGAATATTGGTCATCAACTAATCACAAGCGCACCGTGATACATCAGTAATGTTTACCTTAACAAAGAATTTGACATCACAACTGTCAGAGAACTAGCAAACACATACTACTAACGATTCCATTTCGAATTTGAATCTGACACATACTCACGTATAAAAAATATGTTCTCTCACATTCTATCTAAAAACCATATACGATGTTTAAAAGGAACTAGTCCTGCAACCTTTCCCAATCATGCCACTCATATAAATTTATTATATTCATTATTTATCATATTTACTTTTGTTTTTACTGTTTAAAATATAAATTTCTCTGTTAATAACATTAATAAAAAAAGAAGATAATACATCAATGAGTAATTAATAAGAAAAAACAAAAATAAACCATTGTGCTTAAGCTCTTCATTCTTTACTCTAATATTTACATTTCATTTTTTTTTAAAATGTATTGTACATTATTTAAGTTAAGAAATGTAGCGATCACTGTCCAAGGCACTGCGATTGGTACGACGATTATTATTTAAACGACGTAGAACAATCGACGTAGTTTTGAGACGTATTGAGGATAAATGAATACTTAATTTTATAATTTACAAATAAAAATGTATACTTTATTTTTGTAACTTTAAAACGATTAAAAATAAATCTAATATTCACTAATATCGTAAGCTTGTTGTGCGTGAGTCTAGAGTTAATTACTTTCTCTACTAATGCTGGGTGCTCTATCCGTATTTATGGGTCCTATCAAAGACGTATAGTGGTATGACCATCCCATGTTCTAATATTTAATGTGTTTTTTATGTATATGGTGAAAATATTTTGTTGTTTTCACCTTTTGATCTAGGATTTGTCTATTCCTCGTAAAACTATTGTAATGATCGCTGTTAAACTAACCTACATTATTTGTTGACATAAATTATATAATACATATAATAATAATACACATAACATATTATATATTTATTATATAACTTGTTGTTTTCACCTTTTGATCTGGGCTTAAAACTATCAATACCTAGATTAGTTGTCGGTATAAATTATACTTAATGTATAATTTATTTTATTATAATATTTTATAATAACTAGAATAATTACTTGGGATTTGGGTTTACTACAGAAATGTTGATACTCGCATCTCTACATGTTTTAGTTAAATCAATACTATACTAAATATATTAATTAATTTTTTTTATTATCACTAAAATCAAAAAAAAAAATATTTGATTACGATAAAATTGAGCTTTGTTTTATGAACCTTTTGAAAATGATATTAATTGAGCAATTTACATTCCGAAACTTAAAGTGTTTGGTAAGTGGACAATTTTAATCCATTTGTATAACAATAAATGAATTAATTATACACACTTATATAATATTGTTATGTTTAAGTTGTATATTTTCAGAAAAAAAAAAAAAAAAAAAAAAACAAAAATTTGATCGTGTCTAAGTTATAATTTACTTAATTTTGAATACCATAAAAATACAAATTTGAAGTGCATGTGCTTAAAAAGTTTTTTTTGTTGTTATTATTGAAGTTTAAATTGTTAATTATTTATATATCCATATATATTATTCATTTTTTATTTTAGTTATTTTAATATTTCTTATAAACTCATTTATCTCAATTTAATTATAATCATCGACAAAATATTGCTATAAAACATTAATTAATTTTGAAATTAAAGAAAGTTATTTTAATAAAACGAGCAAATCATCTAAAAATGTATATCTTAAAAAAAAAAAATTACATTGATGAAATTGGAAGTCCTGTAGTTGTTGAACGATTTTTCACTTATAGTAGGTACGCATTAATATAGATCATGAATTTTATGAATTATCTTTAAATAAACAATTAAAAAAAAAAAAAAATATAGGTCCTTTAATTTGATCTGCACATAGATTAATTTACTATGGACTTTTTATTTTATAATGATATAAAATTCACAGTTCATACCTCTTTATGGTCATAAAGGGACGATATTAATTTAAATAATTACATTAAAACAGTATAAAAAAATTGTTAAAAATTATAAACCTTTTAATACTTACATTTTAGAAATGACCCTACTAATTATAAACTGAATTGTATTATATTACTATATTACTATAAATAAATAAATAATTAAATTATTAAAAGTAAAACAAGAATAATATTACAAGTGTTTAATTTTAAATTGTTTTAGAATAATTAAATTTCCTATAAGTGTATTTTTCTATAATTATTAGCTGTTATCAACATTTGAATACTGTTTTAATGCTTTAATGATATTATCAAAAATATTATGCATACGAACAAATAATAATAAGCTCAAATCATAATAAAAATGTTATTTTTACTCAAATGTTATTAATATTTTGTTCAAATCAGGAGTGTAAGATTTAATTCAAACTTTAAGCATGAATAATAATTTATACTACTGGTACTTTAAATACAGATACTTTTGATATTTTTTTTTTTTTTTTAATTTGCTTTTTATTTAATAATAATTATAGCAAAGCGATTACAATGTCAAAAACAAAAAACAAACATAATATTTACAAACAATATGAATTAAATGAGAAAGCCAGCGGTATGAATGAATTGGATAAGAGAACGGATGATTGGGCTTTTGATATTTAAAGTTATGATTTATTAACTATTATAATGCATGAAGATGTAAAATAATATTTAACTGTATTGATTTAATTTTATAAGCATCATAATATTTCAGTAAATTGATACCCACTAAGATCGGTTTTCAAATGCGATAATTTAATATTTATTAATACATAAATATTACAATATATGTATTCTTTTTGGTATGTTTTATTACAATATTTTAAAAAATGACGTATTATTGTGTAAATTAAAAACATTTGCTAATATTATACGTTATTATTGACGTACAACGCATTTTAAAAAAAACATTTTTTTAAATATCACATTCTATTGATTTTATGTACTTATAGGTCTTAAATCTTAAAAATTATATTATAACCATTAGATAAATATTAAACATTAATCCGTTAAATAGGTCATAGATACTGAATTTATTTACATGAAAATATATGACCTTCGTAATCCTTAGTTTAGTTACTGAAACTAAGTGGTCATTAGAGCAACATATATATGTATAATATTATATTTTATGATAAATTAATAATAAAACACAAATAAAAAACATATCATTGTAAACAATGAATTCATTGCTTCTTATTTCTATAGAATTTAAAAAAAAATAGAACATTTTTTTAAAATAAATGTGTTTTATGCGTTTGTCTAGAAAATGTTATAAAAGTTTCTGCTGATAATTTATTAATTTAATTTTGATATTTTTGAGCTTATTAGATTTAGATTTATAATTTAAAAATAATTTGTAATTGGAGTTTTTTAATTTTTAAAAGTAAAGAGTTTTTACATACTAGATGCCGGTCTGGTAATACTTTGATGGAATATGATTTTTTACTGTTAACCACCATTTTATCGATTTTACGTTTTCTAGTTATTTTATAAATAAATGTGTACATTTAGTTACAATTCAAGCTCATTTATTTAAATTTTTTCAAGAAAAAAAATATGCAAAACGTAGTTGACAGGAAGTTGAAACATTAAGAAGAAACTATAAATAGTAAAAGCTCATAATTAAAAATGTTGTCCAAAAATATAATGTTATACAAAATAAGTAAAAATGTTTGATAAAGTTTAATTTATAAGTTTAAACTTGAAACAGTTTTAAAAGTTTGAAAGAAAATGAGTTAAGTATAAAAAAATAATATTTAAAGATTTGATAATAGAGTTTTTGATATTTATATCAAACTTTTTTTATTTACTAATATTATAAATTATATGATTTTTAATTATTATTTATATGAAAAAAATTGTATTATTTATAATATAGATCATTTGATCGAAATTGAAATTTTTGTGTTATTAAATATATTTATATGTATTTGTTAAATATAAAATTAGAAAGAAGTTAACTAAATAATATGTTATATAATATAATATACCAGTATTGATACTGTTTTTACTATTAAAATAAAAGAATAATTGGATATTTTTTAGGTGATAATCATAACTTGTATCTATTATTGTAAAATATGTATTCAATTACACTTACAACTTATGAATAACATCAAATTATTGATGTATTGATATATAAATATATATACATACATATAGTATTGTATAATAAGTACTTAAAAAGCCATAAGTCTATATTATTAAAGGGGATTATTAATGCGTGGTTGTAAAGTACGTGTGCTGGTTAATAGTTTTCATATGTGTGGGTTTATCAAGTGTATATTTATTGACAACAATGAAATCGTAATATTTTGTTATTTTTGAATGCTCGAACTGGGTTTTTAAATGACCTGTTTTAGGATACATCATAGATAATATATAATAATGTACATACCTATATTGTACATATTGCACACACGCATGTTGTAAAAAAAACAATTGATCATTTTTTAACGCCATCAGGAATGTTCCAGAAATGCATTAATCATTCTGTTCAGCTTCTGAAGTTTCATGTAAACTCTTTTTCTCATTTGAAAATTCGATTTATTTATTTTTTTTTTTATGTGTGGTTCAATAATAATAAAAATGTCTATCGGTGTACATTCAAACTAACATACTGAAATATATTTGATGTGATATTTATTTCAAAGTGACTTGATTTTGGTTTTTCCATGGACATCTGGTCTTTGAATTGACAATGTAGTAGTCAGATCATATTGAGTACTGCTCCAGATGATAATTATTATTAGTTATATAATTTACTATTCTATAATCTATATAATATGAATAATATAAATATATTAGCTTAGATTAAATTACAGTAATATGAGCTGATACATTTACCAACTGAGTTAAGCTTGTATTTGATTCGGAATTCCTAGATATAAATAATTTATTTTAAAATTAAATTATTACACAAATTAAATTATGGCATAATTTATAAATATTTAAGCTATACATTTTATATCCTTTTAAATTAATACCAATTTTACAGTTAAGTTTGAAATATTAATGTTTATATTTACATATAGGATTAAAGTTTTAAAATTTAATCGATACACATATTCTCATCAAGATCATTAATTATTTTACTGATTGATTGGTTTAATGGTTTTGATTTATATTTTGGTAATCAATGAATAAATGTTGGATTCACCTTTTATTATAATAGGTTTAATGTGTATAATTTAGAAATTGACAACATATTTGTTTGCTTAAATAACTTATCTAGATAGTATGCTATTTGTATACTGTATAGTATATTTTTGAGTAAAAATTAGCATGCACTATAGAAATGTCTGTTTTATATTGCCTTCCAGCACGTTATATCATATTATAATAATATGAAATATGCGGCTCATAAGGCTGAACTCCTATAATTGATTATTTGTCGTGTATAATATTTATTACGTTTCTTATTATTATTGTTGTGAGATTAGATATAAAAGATATAGCGGAACTATAATAACTACGACTACACATAGTAACATTATATTAATTATAATATTTGTGTTGCTGGCTCATAATAACACATCCACCCATTTTGGACATAAAGCAATTACTTTAAATAGTTCTACATTTGACTGTCATTAGTTATATTCAACAGGATGCTGTGAGCGATTAGTGAATATTATTCGTATACATTTATGTCAAGCGATAATATATTTTTTCCATCCACTCATAGGTTAATTTTGACAGATTTTCCAAATAATCTTCACAGCAACTACTTACTATCAACAAACATGAATAATTTACCTTTTTTTTTTTTATAACGATTGATATATTAAGTTAATATAGGTTAAAAATATTATTGAACCTTAAGATGTCCATCGAGTATCTCAATAATCTTTACATAATGGCTTGGCGTAGCGCGTTGGATGCTACCAGTCGCGGAATGCGACTGGGAGTAAGTAACGGCCACAGCACTAGCTACCGGATGGGTGACCACCCGGGATCATAGTGGTTAAAAACTTTGCCACACATACATGTGTTTACTATCAACCATAACAATCATAAAAAAAAACAACCTACGTACCAACCTTACCCCTACCACAGTTCATAACCCCATACAGCAGCTAATGGCCCTAGTTGCCAAATCTTAAGTTCAATAAAAAAAAAAAAAAAATCTTTACATAATAACCATAATAAAACAATAAACATCTTATGAATTGATTTATTTATACCTTCTATAAAACTAAAGTGTAAAACGTGTTTATTTGAGTTTATATTACTAAAATAATTCATGTAAACTTAAAAATTTGATTTAGTCAAAAACAATTAGGTATTAGCCATGTTGGAATAGATTTTATCGTAGAAGCGTAATAATCTAGTATACTAATATTGTATGTTGATATTTAAAATTATATGATAATATGTTTCAACACAATAAAATTAATAATTTTTAAATGTATATAATTTTATATTTTATGATAATTATTAATTTGTCATTTGTTAGTTTGTCATGAGTATGCATTAACAAAATTACTTAAAAATGTGTACGATTGTTATAGTCATTATTTATCAATTAATTTATTTATGTTGGGTTTGTTAGAGTTAATCAAATGATACTAAAAAATGGTGATATAAAAATACAGAAAATATATATTTATATAATTATAAATTATATTAATTTACTACTATATGTAAATTTGAGATTTACTGTTTCGATAATATTTATTTTTATTGTCACAAATAATAAACAACGTAAAAGTTAAAAGTACATAATGTGTACTACACATATCGCTGTACAAGTATGTATATTATTGATAAAATAATAAAAATATATGAAAACTACCAAGTTCACAATCATTTAATTATTAAAACAATTGGACATAGGTTCATGTTTTAGGATTTTTGGTTCATAGAAAAAAAACATAGAAAGAGTTATTATTATTTTTTTTTAAATTCAAAATAAGTACAATCATTTTATTCTATTAATAAAAAAAAAAAAAAAAATTATCTTAACTGGAAATTGAATTTAAATTCAAGATGACTGAATAACACAAGTATTTAAAACAGAATTAAATTAAATTTTAAGAAACTGGTTTATTGCTTATTATACTGCTTCACATTCATAATGGTAGACTGCTCTGAGGACTTTTAATATACCTTAAATCCAAAGTTAGTTATACATAACAGAACGTTGCCAGGTTTATATCTGCATTGTCGTCACATATGGATATACACGACTGTATATCCATAGTTTAGTCGTTAAAACATGTAATGTTCTAGCTAGAACATTTAATTTTGGAATTTTTTTAATTGAATTAGAGACTTCCATAGCACATGGCTCAGCGAGTCTGAACGCCTAGTACCAGACAAGCTAGCTCGGTACACTATACACGCCATGGCAACGCTTTGGCTCGTCTAAACGTGTTATAGCTCAGTCAGATTTGTGGCTATCCGAAAATTGTCATTAAGTTGTGTACATGCCATAGGAAACGAGCCAAAAGCCGCGTAATTTAATCAGCGTTTCCATAGGCGTGAAATTCTGTGAGCTTATTCATATTGAATTTTTATTTAAAGACATAAATATAATTATTGTGTCCAAATTTTGGTATTCAAATTAAAAAAAATAACAAAATTAAATTTTACATACATTTTGCGAAACACAGAGGGAAAAAATGATGAGATTTAAGAGTTTTTGAACTTGTATGGAACCCTCCTATAAATTTGGATTGCGCAACATATTAATCATAAAAATTAAAATGTATCCACAGTAAAAAATTAAAAACTAAGTAAGATAAGATATTTTCATTTAAATAAAATGTGTTTTTAAACACAAATTTTAATATTTTTATTTTAGTGACAAAACTAGTATTAAGAAATGAAAACAAAAGATTAACTTATAATTATACACAGAAAACTTTTAAACAGAATTAGTTATTAAGGGTAGTAATAGTAGTAATAGTCATGTTAAAAACTTTATAAACATGACTGGTTTACCTGCAATACGATGATATTTTTACATGCCATCCGGATACGATAAAAACAATTTTAACAGAGGTAAGTTCAATTAATTTTATTTTGTTTAATTGTATAGATATAAAACAACGAAATATACTATATTATATATATATATATCATATATCACATGTATGATTAATATGTCTAATACGTAGATACTCATATTATTTTTTTATTGACGATATATATTATATATATATATATTTATATATTTCAATATAATTTACATTTTTTTAAAATTCAATTTAGTGTTTATAATTTAAACTTAATGCTATAGTTGTTGTTAATGATACAAATAGATATTATATAATTATAAAAAATTATTTAATCTGTCTATTGTGCATTTATATGACCGTTATACTTATAAATTAAAATGTATTACTCATGTTTAGTATAGCAATGTGAAATAAAAAATGTTTACTTTCAACTTCTTTAGCCGCTGGTATCGTTTTATACTTGCCAATGGCGACACGACGTAGTCGGAAAACAAAGTAAAATATTTTTAACAGAAAAATAAATTATTATATGTTTAATACAGAATATTTTAATTATTTCAACTGGATTTTAAAAATGAATACTTATATATTTTATTTTAATATATTAAAAAACAATATTTTACCTAGTATTTGATCGTAAACTATTATTATAAAAAATAATAACAATAAACTCGGTGTTGCCTTACAACGAAGGACATATATTTTCCAGAGTTAGAAAACATTTTAAAACCAACAATTCGTTGCCTCGAGTACGGTCGCGTCTATACCGCCCATCATTATAATCGAGTACCTGTGTATTGTATACGCATTACGACCTAAACACGTCGCCAGACGTAATGGGTGTATAATGATCTATGTGTATAATACACGACACGGGTGGCGGGCGATCGAACACATTATGCGGGCGAATAAAAAAAAATAGTTAAAAGTGTACGATCGCACGCAGGACACCACGCTACACCGGGGAGGGTTTCCTCGGATATAGCGGATTTGCAGGCGTCGGGCGAAATTAGTTTTATTCTCGAGCAATTAATTTTTGATCATCGTTCGCGGCATGGCCAGTGATCGGTTCGCGGAGTGCCAATCGCTGCTCGAGATGAACGGCGCTGCGACGGGAACCCGCGACGTCGAGCGTCGGCACGTCGTTCTGGACGATTCGGAGCTTCGCGCGCAGTCGGTTACCGGCATTTCGACACGCTCTACACCGGGCGCTAGATTGTTGCTACCGAAAGTCAAAGCACGCGTCCCATTATTGTCGTCGTCGTCGTAAGTAGTCGTCGCAATCACAACCGTTGCACACGCAACAGGCGTTTCGAGTGCTTGAAGCACTTGCCGAGGAATATTCGAAAGCGACGTGCAAAGGTAATAATTTTAAGCCAAAACGTTATCTATCGTGATGTTGGTCAATAATTTATTAAAAAAAAAAAAAAACCGTCGGGTAGGTACCGATCTGCTGTACAGTGGGTGGTATTCAGTGAGTCACTGTTACGGGGACGAGTTAAATGTGAATTTGATGATATTATAGTATTGTGCGGGAAAAGCGATTATTAGAAAAGACGATCCATTCTATTAGCCTATACAAGGTTTATTTTTTGTTATATTTTTTAATATGACTCTCAATCTTAAACAAAATTATTTTAAGTACTTTGATGTATATGTGTAAGAAAAACTTATGTGAGATCTTGTATTTTATTTTCAAACTTTTGGATTGAATGAAATTATTATTGATATTTATAGAAATAAAACTAAAAAAACTTTCAAATTTAAAATGTCTATAAATGATTTAAAAAGAGTCAAAATATTTTAGAAAGTTTATTATTTAAAAGAAAATAATCTTCATATAAATATTTGGTGAAAATGAAAAATACATTATCTATGACTAATCGTTTTTTAATTATAATAGAATAATCGTTTGAGGAGAATAGTAATTTTACCGATAAGTATCCAGTGTCATATAAATTTTAAAATTTCAAACATTCATGGGAAATTAATGAGGGTTTCTGTATTTTATTTTATTATTTTTTTTTTTTTTATAGATAGAAAAAAATAATCTTGTATTCAATTTTCAAAACTAAGACATGAAAAGAAAATGTTGATATTTTTGACTTCAAAATAATTTAAGAAATTTCGAAATTTTATGAATTTTGTCGAAATTTCAGATCTAAACTATTATCAAAAAATAATATGTCTATAAATTAAAAAGTTTTTAATTGATAAGTGAAAAACTTATATTATACTTTCAAACATTTAAATTTTTATAGTAATTTATGAAAAAAATGTATATTTATAAATAGCTTAAAAAGAGCTAAAATATTTTTTAAATGTTATTATGTACAGACAATTTTCAAATAAACATTTGGTGAAAATTAAGTTATTCATTTCTGATTTATACTATTGATTTTAGAATATATTATGTAAATATATATTTTTATGCATTCTAAAATAATAGTTATACCGAAAAAAAATCATCTTAGTTGATAACTGAAATTTTTTTTTAAAATTACTTAAAATCTTTGATTTTTCTAAAGTAAAAACCAAGTCTAATTTTTCATCAAAAACCACTTTCTAAAATGAAAATCATCATTGCATTTTTTCAAGTATTTATGGTGTAGACTAAAACGAAAAAAAATAAAAATTGTTGTTAAATCAATACATTTTTCACTATGCTCAGAATCTAAAACAATAATTTGAAAATATATTAATCGTGCAGAATGGAATGTTTTTTTTTTTTTTTTTAATCCAAGAAATTCATGCACGTATTGAATTTAAAATATTTACATACTGCAATTGTTCTACTCCCTAGTGAGTACTATTTCTGTAGTTGATAACTTTTTTGTTGTAGCTTAACTTTAAAATAATCTAGCTCATGTTTAAAACAATAATGACAATCCAATTTACACAAGTTTTTATAATGTTATTAAAGCGACTTTGACCCGTAGGTCGTAATAATAATATACGACATTAGCTGACTGACTTTTAACGAAATTTTTTCTTTTGATACTTAACACATTTAATAGACATTTTCAACATATTATGTCTGTTGAGTAAAATAACAGTAATAGGTATAATACTATTTAAAATATTTAAAAATTTAATTTTAATTATAATTGGTTATAGCCATAAATGATTTTCTCTTTATTATATTTTAATTTAAATAAAAATTAATAGTCACATTATAATTTTTTTTCGGAAATCAAATGACATGGTTAGATTTTGCTAAAACGTATTATTTTCTTTGTTAGATTGATTTCAAAATATGTTATTAGCGCAAAATACATTATTTCCTTCGAAAAAATTACGTCAATATGAATTATTATAACATTTTTTACAAAAAGTACTATTCCCAAATGAATAAAAGATAGACAAGTTAGTATCATTCTGTTATATATTATGTGTCGAGTGGGTATTGGGTATGTTTAATTTAAATTCAATAATATATCATTGCATATGAAAAACAATTTTGAGTGAAGATGATCTATAAGTCTATATTACTAAGTGATATTGTAACTTTTGAAGTAATTTGTTATACTTTTAGTAATATAGTAATTGGTAGCTTAATATATTTTTTTTCAAAATTATCGCATTCATTATATTTCTAGTAGATAATTATAATATGTATGTATATTTATACCATATTATAGTAATTTATATTGCTTAAAATTTAATAATATCTTTCTATAAATATTGTAAAGTATTAAAAATACAATCATAGTATAAATATATAATATCTTAAAATAAATCAAAAATTGCATTGTGTATAGTAAAAATTACAATAATATAATATACGTTAAAGTTTTAAGTCCCCATGAATAATTTTATTATAATAACATATTAAATATCAATACTTATTGTTTAGATAAATAATTGTATTCAAATTTGAATCCAACAATTAATAAAAGTACAAAATCCTATTTTCGTTGTAACCCTGTCATATATTTATATACTTTTCAATATTAATATCATAGTTTTAATATATTTTTAGTCAGGTGGTAATACTAAGTACCTTTAATTTCCTTGTGACTTATATAAAAATTACTAATTGTGCAAACAAATGTATAGATTGTAATTATGTATTTTAATAATAAAAAAAATAATAAAAAAAGTATATGTTTAATAAAATCAATTCAAAAAGTTTAACTCGTCATATATTGTTTCAATAAACATGTTTTAAGTGCCTGTAAAGTTTACAATGGCTGTTTAGCTGTAGTAGTTGTAATAGGTTATTTGTAAAAGACTGCGTAGGTATATTTTGAAAAAAACTCACTAGACATTTCAGACAAAGTATTACATTTTTTATTTAGGTGGTCTTTCTCTGGTACATTATTCCATTTAGTTATCCACATTTTAACTTTTGCAACAAGTCTTTCATAATATTATGATAAACGAATCTTTATGAAAAAAAACTACTTCCTGGAAATCTTTTAAATCAGTGGTATTATTTAAAAATGTTTAGTCAGTGTAATTAGGACATAGCAAGACTATCTCATAAATGGTAAATCAAATACGTATATTTTAAAAATGACAAAATTATTGATGTTTTATTATATCGTTTCGAAAAATCATCCGAAATATTATTACAAGTAGTTTAGTGAATTACTGTTTTAGATACTTTATACATTTTATTATTGATGTTTCTGAATAAAAAAATATTTCTTTTAACTCTTTATCAGCTTTATCTTGAGTTTTTTTTGGATATTTTCCAAACATCTGCCACCTGTTTACAGCAGTATGATAAATAAATATCAACTTTTTGTGATGTTATAATAATAAATTTAAAGAGAAAAACTTCTCAATCACATTTAAAGTTAAAATAAAAGCGAAGTTGTTGATATAATTTAAAATTTGTACACTATTCTAATTTAGGAATCTAAATAACTTAAAATCGTAATTTGTTATAATTGTATAAAAATCATATTGATGATATTATTCAGAAAAACCGTTGTTGTAGTTATCTTTCATTAAAAAAAAAAAAAATGTATTTAATGCAATAATGGCATATTAATAAATAAATGTATACAATTAGTGATTTTTAAAAAAAGTCTTTTTTTTTTTTTGAGGGGGATTGAACATCAACCGATTCCACTCTGTAACGTGTTTACATAATGATAATTTTACTTTAGCAATAATGTAATAATTACAGTAAGCAAGTACTAATAATAAGTAAGTAATATAAATTTATTAAATTTAAATAATTAATATAAATAATCAGTTATATAAAGCAATGACCTTTGTTATTTGAATAATAAATTAATTGAGTAATTAAACTAATAACTATGTTTTTATTATGTACTTTTTGATAAAATAAATACTTTTTATAAGTAGAAGAACCATTGTATGATATTTATAAATAAAAAAAACTAAATATTTTTATACAATATATACTTTACGCCCGGAAATTAATTTCGTTCGTCTTTTTTTTTGTACTTTGTAAAACCACTTATAACTTTATTAAGATGTTTAATAAAATATCATTCATCAAAAGTATACCGTCTTGATGTCAGAGTGGTCAAAGTTCAAGGATTAACAAAATAGATAGTGTGTAGTTATATATATATATATATTATGTACATTAACCACAACACTTATAATCGTCATAGTATATTATTTAAAAACTATTTGTAATTTATAGGTAGTTAATATTAAATAACATTTTTGTGTACATTGAATAATTTACTATGACTTTAAAATTATATAAATATTATATTTTGTTAAAACATATTTATATATTACACCTCATTTATCAAATTATTTATAATAAGTGAAATTACTATATTCGTATAATATGATAGACATTAGTATTATGTTAGGAGTATATTTTTGTTGACATAACAAAAAAAAAAAAAAAATAAATATTTAATTGCTTTATTATCCATCTGTATCTAGAGTCAAGATATATTATCTATATATAGATAAAAAAAATTATTAGAGCATAATAATTAATAACACTGCTCTTGAAGTCCTGCCATTATCTCACGCAGATCAACATGCCCGCACTTTTTCAATTTATTATTGTTTTTTTTTTTATTATCAACCGTATTTTACTAGCTATTTGCAGATAATGATGTAGTTTTATCACATATTACTTTTATTATTATTTATACTTATCTCTACTTCAATATTCCAAATAAACTATTTCCTAATAAATTGCATACACATAATATAATCACTAACGAATTTCGCCTTTTCATTTATTTGTTGTAAATTATATTTGCTTTGGATTTAGCTCTCTTTATTCTTTAATCTAGCTTTTATAAACATTTTAAAGAATGAATTTTCATATGTTTATATTATGGTATTGATATAGTATCATCAAAATATTGATTATGTTCATACAATTTGAATTTATGCTATGAACAGTATAATAAAATATAATATTTATGTATATTTTAGTTCTATATTATTTCCCATAAAGAATGTTTAATACATTTATAAACTTTAAATATAATGACTATTGATAAAAGACGTTAGGTGTAAAGTTTTAAATTTAAATTACTTTTTTTTCTCTCAGATGATAATTACTGTAACAATTCATTCTTCATTCGTTTTGCATTTTATATTTAAGTTAATACTTTGTAAATTATTTATTCATTAAATGCATATTTATATTATATTTCTATAACATTTTTCTTATTTTTGTGAAATGTGTAAATAGTTAAATAACGCTTAGATTCATTAGACTTTATTGTCAATATTTTTTTATGTAAAGTTCAAGTATCTATATTTTATATTACAAACATCATTTGAATTCTAAACACGATTATGAAAGATTAATAAAATAGCTAGTTTACAAATGTTACTGATTTCTGAATTTATATTGATAACATTAAAATATTTTAATTTTCTCTCTTTTTTTTTTTTTTGTCTACTCAAAGTGCACAATGAAGAAGAATTTTATTATTATAACTTCATCTGAAATTTAATATTTTTGAAAGATATAATTTGTTTTATTCAATGTTGGACATTGGCAAAATATTAATTTGACTAGTGTTGATACTCTGTTATTTGAGATGTTACTTTATAAGTTTTATGTTATTTAAAAAATATATTCTTGTTATTTTTATGGTCACATAGCAAACTTTTAGAAATTTTTTAACTATTAGTTTTCAATCAGAATTGTATTTATCTGTAATAAATTTGAATTAATGATAATCAAAAAAAAAATAAATAATTATTTAAAATAATAAACGCATTTATAAATGTGTAGAAATACAAAAATATAAAAATTTAAATTAAATTAATTTATTTAGTCTACTATTAGGATTTATAAAGTATTTTACAATATGCAAGACTAAAATAAAGCATAATATTACGTAAAGTCATATTCATAACAATCATAACTACCATTAACAGTAGTGAGTAGTTTATTATATTGTAATCATTTATATATACCTATATATCTTTGTTTTATATTGTGGTAATAGTTAACTATGAAGATTTTTAGTTTAAAGTTTGTTTATTATATATTATAATAATTTTAGCTTTTAATAATAATTATTGTAACATAAACGCCCTTAAGCTTTAATGTTTATTTGTATCATTATTCATTAACTATATAATTTCATTTTTTTTTTTCATCTCCATATTTATTTAAAACATGTTTTCATATTTTATCTATTATATAGTTGATAGTATAAAATAATTTTAGATTACAATAGTACATTTTCTGTTAAGTAAAATTTAATTTAATCAGATTTTTATCAAAGAATTTTTCCCATTGATTTATTTTATATCGTGTGAAAATAATGTAAATAATTACATTTTAAGTTGAAAAAAATTGTATATTATCTATAAATAAGATAATAAATCTTATGATAAAATATAAAAATGTAAAAAACATAACATTTACAATTGGTGAATAATATATTATCTTAATAATTTGATTATGGTACCTACTGTAAGTTAATGTACTGTAAGGATGTATATTAATATTTTCAGGTTTTTAGCCTTTTTATTTTTGAATTTAATGTAATTCAGTTATAATTCAATCTAACTTAAGCAGCTAATATAATATAATTAAATGTTTAAATGGCATTAATTGTGCAACGTATTTTTGCTTACATAATTATAATTTTTATCATTGAGTTATTGGGCTTTAATTTTCAAAAGTTAATTTAATTACATATATTTTTTTTGTGTAAATTATTTTCTGCAGTCTGTTTTTTAAATATTAAGAGAGCTAAAAATAAATGTATGTTAGATCATGTCTATTAAAATTAAATGAAATATGACATGGGCATGGTTTTTGTGCATAAAAACAAATAAATTTTATTTTAATAAATTTATTTCAATTTGACTATTAAATTAATTTGTATACCTTTTAGTTAAATGGTTACACATTATCTTCAAGTATAAAGTATTGGATAATTGTATGAATTGTTTTTTAAAATAACGAGAGCTAACGAGTAACAACGGCATAATATGTGTGTAAAATTAATAAAAGTATAAGAAGTGAAGTTTGAACTTTTTTTCTTTTCAATGTTATCGTTTAACAACAGCAGAGCTTTAGTTTCAAACTATGTAACAAATTAACCTCATTGCTACAAAATGCTTTTCTGTCAGTGTTTTCTTCTAATATAAAGAGCCGTGGTTCAAAATTGAACAGATTTTATGAAGTAGCCATTTTTATTTCTTAGTATCTTGCTCCGTACAGGAAGTTATACAGAAAGTAAAAACTAGGAGCAGTGATACGTCCATAAATACGACTAGATCTTTAGTTTATTAATTATACTGGACAATACTGGTTTCTTGTTTTGTGCTTCAATCTCATTAGTTTGAATACCACAACATTTTTACACGTTTTTACGAATCAATTGTAAATTACTGAACAAAGCGTAGTACATATGCGTACATATATTAATAATTAACACTTTAAAAATCAGTCCATATATATACGCCATGTTTTACATTACAAAAATAGTAAATAATACAAATAAAATAATAGTCATACAGTATACTGTGTATATTTAATGTATACTAAATTTTATCATATATAATATTATACTAGTTTCTGGATAATAAGTTCTATATTATAATTTAATCTAGTAAACAATACTATTTCTCTAAGTGATAAACTGCGATAGATTTTACTTGGCGTATAATCAAAAGTTTTCAGATTAATTTGTTACATTTAATATTACATACATTAGATTATGTTGTTTAGTTTATACAATTTCAATATATGTTGGTGAATTATAATTGTATTTGATATTTTTGTATAAAAGTCAATCAAATGACTTTATTTTCCAATGATTGTCTAATATAATTTTTAAATTTTTAATGACCAAAAATGTTTTTTTTTGTACCTGAGTGGTATATTAATGATAATATTACATCAATTCTAAAAAGTAATCGATTTAAAAATCTAACAACTTTATTAAAGTTCACTAAGTTATTATTTAATAGTGTTAATTTCTATTCAAGATTATTATATACTTATATACCTAATATTATCATTATTTTATTCCGATTTCAGTTAATTTTTATACATTGCCATCAATTAAAATTGAATAATGGGTTTTAGATCAATTATATACTTTTTACTATGAATACACACGTTCAGAATTAGTTTAGCAAAATAGTATGAGTTTAGAGTTTATTAAAGTAAAATTAATATTCTTTTTTGGTACTCAATTAAGCCAAACACATGAAAAAAGTCACTAATACTCTGGTAGGGCTGATATTTCCCATAAGAAATTATTGTGCAGACATATTTTAGCACTTTTCTTCTCCACTGATATATTCTAATAAAAATCGTGTGTACTATAGTTTGATTAGCTTTATTGGTATACAAAGTTATAAAATAAATTTTATACCGATAGAACTAAATTTAATAATTATGTGGATTACCTAAAAACACAAAAAATAATATAAAAATATAACTATACACACCTATATATTCCCTACAAGAATTATAATTTTAGAATGATCTTGAGAGTTTGTCAAAAAAATAAAATATGTTATTGTTAAACCTGTTTTTATTAAGTCGCGTTTAAGATTTTAAAGAATATGCTCAAGTGGATGTTAACGCAATACATGTTTTTTCTCTCAAATCCACGTGCAAGATAGTTAAAACGCTTTCTCCTAAAATCATATTTTATAACTTTTGAGTAATCATGAAGTAAGAGCACATATTGAAAAAAATTATGGAGGATAATATTTTTGAGGGTTTAACATATCGATTTTATATTATATTATTATTTGAATTAGTATTCAACTTAAAAAAAAAAAAAAAAAAATTATAAATTGAAATTATATTTAAAATTGTTTTTAGACAATATTGAAATAAATTGATATAGCATACCCTCAAAAATATTATTCTCTATAATTTTTGTAATGGGTGATTTTACACTAAAATTACTTAAAAATATCAAAGAAATGATTCTGCGTAAATGCGTTTTATCTATGCTATACGTGGGTGAAAGAGAGAGAAAATAAACAGCGCACTGACATTTTCTTAAGTAAGTATTCTTAACTATAATTAGTAAATAAATATTTATTGTTTATAGAGTTACTGTGTGGCGCGTACTACTGATATATCCGAAAAGAAATACAATGTACAAAATTGTATTATATTTATATTAAAATATTTATTGTAAACTTATCTTTGGATAGTGCTCACGTATAATTAAAAGACATTTCATTGACTCTTAAAGTTTTAATTTAATCTAATGAAACTAGAAGAAGTTTTCTTTCCCAGGCTTCCCATCTGTATTATTCATTGCTATCACAGAACGCCCTTTTCAGCTAATTTACCAGATTGCAAATAAATGAACATGTTGTCCAATGGCTTTCAAAATTATGTGCTTTACAAAATAATTAATTAATTCAATTAAATTTTCTTAAAAAGTTTCTTTTTGGTTGTGTTTTTGATTTATGCATAGTTAATCCGTAATTATCGATCACCTAATTGTTAGTTTTTTAGTATTTTTTATTCCGAGTGAATCAAAAATTGTATTGGTCTTAGTTTGACTTATTTCTAACTTATGCATGCATCAATCTATTAGTCTGTCTTTTATATGTTTACAATTTTTTTTTTTTTAACTATTAAATAAAATTTAATAATTTTTTTTTCTCTTTCGCAATAAAATACAAACAGGTTTCAGAAAATTGAATTGTACGAGTTATATGATGACCACCTATTTAATATGGATATAATATATTTTCATAAAGAAATACTTGTTATCCTGGTTTTGTATTTAAATATTGACTTTTATTGGAATCTCTTACAAAAACTATAGAAAACTATGTAAAAACTTAATTTATTTACCACATTAAAAATATAAATATTAAAGAAAAAGTTCTACGCAGTAAATTTAGAATAATTAGGAAAATTTTAAAACTATAGATTTAAATTTTTCAATTCGTTTATCTATTAAACTAATAAAATATTGTTTAATAATATTATCTTTGATTTAAGTTATTTTAATACAGCTTATAATAAGAAACATAACCACTAATATAATTAATTCCTTTCTGATTATTTTATGTCGGGAATATAGATTAAATTAAAATAAGAAATTAGAAAATATATGTTAGTTTTTCAAAAAACTAAAGAGAAAGTATGGAAAATAATTTAGCGTTTCGTAGTTGTATAATGGTGAATTTTAAACCATAATTTTCTGTTATTAGTGTTTTTACACATAAATATTATATGACGGTAGTTCGGTGGTGGTTATTTACCAATTATAACTATTATCTCCTAAAATTATAATTATTTATTTAAATGAATAAAAATGATGTCAACATTAATAATTGGTACTTACATTAATTTCATCACAGCGAAATATTTTTGTAATTAATTGGTTTACCGTTCGAATACCACTTAAACGCTGATCCATCAAAATTGACTATTTAGATACACCAATCCGTTTAATGGCGATATTTAGATACACAATTCTCATTATTATTCTTACTATCTCATTAAAATATCAATAATACAAATTATTTTGACTTTCTAAACTCCAAAGTGCCGCGTTTCAGACTCAGAGGTGATTAAACATTTTTGGTTTTGTTTTTAAATTTCAATGATACATTTTAAGAACTATTTATATCTAATGATATAATACTCGTTTTATTATCTGACAATATTTTGATATGAAAAAATGCTTTTTTTACAATAAAAATCAAAAAATTGAACTAAATAAATGAAAAAAACAACAACAATTAGTTGTATTGAGATAATTGTTTTAAAAATTATTTTATTTTAATCTATTTAATCCATTTACTCTCCTAGATGTTAGCTATATTTTCTACATGTTATCAAATATCAATCACGCGCTTGATCATTTGATATGTTTCTTTACTTAATAGCTGTTCTTAATGTGAAATGTACAATTTTAATTTAATACTAATCATAATTCATAAGTATGTTGGTTATGAGTTCAACAGATTAAAAGGTAAACTTGACTGGATAAAACAATTTGAATATGGAATTATTTGATGAAATATTAAATTATAATACATGACCAGATAAAATACCTAAAAATAAATAACAAACGTAAATATTTTATATAGATGTATTTACTCACAATAATATTTTTTATAATTTGTATTAAGTTACATTTTAGTTTTATAACTATTATTTTTTATAATATTATCCAATTATTATATTTTATTTTTAGTCAATTCAGTTTCTTACAAGTAAATGATTCAAAAATAATACTTGAGAAATATTTTAAATACAATTTAAATAACTTCTAATATATACATTTCAACAACATTTTTTATTATTTAGTTTTTATTGTCGATCAACTTTCTAGTTAAACGCCAAATTAGTTTTTGATTTTAAACTTCGATAATATCCCATAGGCTATTCATACTTTATTTATCATACCCTGAAAGTATTTTAAAAATTTCAACCTAAAATAGTAGTCAAAAGTTTTTAAAGTTGCGATTGCAAAATATAGTACATTCCATAGAAAAAATAATTTTCATTTAAATATTAGAACTGCTTTCAAAATGCAGTGATTTATTATTTTAATTGAATTTATGAAATATATTATACCTTTGATAAATATTCCACGAATTAATTTATTTTCACCCTTACATCAAGCCTTTTGTGTTAACATAGACATAATAATTAAAAATTTTTATTTTTAATAAAACAAATTTTTTAGAAATATTTACCTTCTATAAAAATTTAATTTATACCACCAAAAACTTAGGTATTAATACATTTAAATACCGATATGGTACTTTAAATGACATTTTAAAGTGAGTAAGAACAATACAGATCACCATAGCATTTTTCTTAAGACAAGAAATCATCCTCAATGTAACGTTTAATGGCATACAAATTAAACGTTTTACTTCAATTTAAATACTTAGGCATTACCTTTGAGGAGTGGATTTCTTGGAGTTCCCATATACACAAAAAACTATTATCACGTATCAATAGAAACGTTTGATTCAAAATCAATTGTCCAAGTCTACAAAACTAAATATACGCACAAACTAAATATTAACTTCTTTTCAAATCTTTTGGGCTATATAATATTCAAGTACATAACAAGGTCCTCAAAAATAAAAACAAACCTATCAAAAATGCGAACTTTTCAATTTAAAACTTCCCGTCGTAGTAAGTTCTAAATATTTTTACTATGTTATACTATTTAAATATTTTAAGTAGTTTAAACCATGCATGATAATATATTTTGCACTTTTTTGCAGTTTTGAATATTTTATCATGTATAAAAAATATTAATATAAACATTTTGTGAAAATTTCAAATTTCTACTGTTACTTTATTTTTTTGATTTCCACCAAAAGGTTTTGGCCGAGTACTGATTTTGTGTAAAAATTTCTCTTTTCTCTGTTATTTTAAAAAATATCAAAAAAATGTTATTGCTAATTATACTCTTGATTGCCGAAGTACAACTTATATCCAATTTTTTACCAGGAAACACCCTACCCTCATTGTTGAAAATCAAAGCACTTTACTGTTCCACAAGGTAATGATGATTGGCACAAAAATAACATAAAAAACACATTAATTTAAAATCAATATATCGCTCCGCTTAGAATCTAAAAAAAAAAAATAACACTTTTACTCATTTAGTAACTATTTATTATTTATCCAACTGTATAACATTTCACACTTTAACTCCTTTCATACGGAGAAAAATTATTCACTAGCGAACACGATAATTCAGCTAATAACATAAAATTTAATTAGTATAGCTAAACAGTATAGTTAGAGAAGTCAGTTGACATTTTATTAGTTCTGGTCTATAATATATAATTGATGCTATCAAAATATACGTAGGAGATTACAGAGAGTTCACGATTAGTGTAAACAAAACCCAATAAGCTAGCATTATGTTAATAGTACAATTATTTATTCAATATTACATTTTGGTCACCGCCCTGTGATATATTGTAATGCTTAATAGCATACGTGGACTTACTCAATATCAGTAAATGCAATAAGGCTTAGGATGCATGCATTTCAAAAACTCAAATAGTATAATAATAATATTTCAATAACATCTACATCGAAAGAGAGCTAATGTACACAATCTTATATAATATATAGGAAAGCTTTAAGCTATAAATAAAAATAAATTTTAAATGTGAATTGAAAAAATGAGTTTTAAAGTACCTTTTTCGATGGTTATTCGATTTGTGAGAGAAAACAGTTAGTTTTAGTATTCGTATACAAACAAGCAAGTTAACTTAAAATACAAAATCGTTTTTAAACGCATACTTTCCATTTGATACCTTTTTTCTAGCTATAGATATTACTATTAGGATTACTTATTTATGGAAAATATCGTAATGTTTTTCCAATCTATCAATATAACAATAAATTATTAAAATCTTTGGTATGTTTTTCAATACATGGCTTGGTTTTTTAAATACTGCAAAATATAAATTATACATACAATTTTACTTAACTGTTTAATTATATTATATAAATATATATACCTATTTTTTTTATACGTGTTTATTATACATATATTGTCATAACTATAGTTTAATACAACAAAAATACCATTAAAAACTAACAGCTTAAGTGTCAACGTTCTATAAATTTGATGATTTCACAAAGCCGGACCAAGTTTTTCATCCATAAGAACATAGACAAGAGGGGGAAAAGGCTCCATTGAACCCTATAACAAGATTTATAATGGACTTAGGCTGCTCCGGACGTGTTCGTATATTATTAATTTATCGCTTGAGTGCTATACACATTCATAGGACCCGCTATTGTTACGTCAGATTTTATCGTATAGTATCATTATTGCTGTAATAGTTAGGTCAGTTAAACTGTAACTTGAAGTTAAAATTCAATAAGACTGTTTTTCAGTCTTAAATTAAATTGTAGTATAGGTAATTATAAAATTAATAACAATCAATTTATTTTTTAATAAGAATACCTAAAAAAAAATTAAAAAGGTGATTTATTTAAAATTTAACATTAATTTTATTAAAACCAAACTATAATTTCAAAAACAATATTAATATATTATAGACTATTTTTTTATTATCATTTTTAAACTTTTAATTTTTTAAGCGGTAACAAATTTTTTTTTAGATTTATTTAAAAAAAATGTGTGTACTGATGTGTAATAAATTAGTTATAAGTATTTAAAATTATAATCACAAAAAAAATAAAATCTATTTATATATATTATACAAAGAAATTAAAATTTTGGATTACATTTTCGGTACATATTACTGAAATTACAGTTTAATTATTAATGTATTTGTTTAGTTTTAAATATCTAAATAGTAGATATTTGTTAAATATTTTATATTATGTCTAATATATTTTTATATAATTATATCAGCGTGAGTCTACGACCGAAAATTTAATTTTTATCATAACTATATAGTGATTAACTTTAAATTGAAATATTTTAATCAAATCTCAAAAATAAATATGAATATTATTTAAAAAAATATAATATTTTAAGTTTCTTTGTTTTTTAATACGTATATAGATAAATATTTATTTTATGGTTTTTTTTCTTTTAATACCTGAGATCATCAGATGTATATAAAATATTATATAATACAATAGTAGCATAATTCAGTCGAACAGTTTTTTATAGAATTTTAATCAGAGAAGTATTAAGATATCATTCATTGTTTTAAATCGAATGAAATATCTTATAGTTATAAATAAATAGTGTTAGTATTTAATACGTATTATAATTTAATACTTTTATAGTTTCATACAAATCTCTAATCGTAAAATCTGATAATTGATAATCACTAATTTAAATAAGAAAAATTAAAAAAAATCTGTGATTTAATTTATTTATATCTATGTATTATCAAAAATTGACAATACTTATTAACTTTATACTTCCAAAATCTATACATATCAAAACTTTATTTTTACGTTATTTAAAATACCTATAGGTATATAATTAAAAAAATTCTGTAAAATGATTTTTGATTTAAAATGAAAACACAAGTGTTTATAGTTATTTAGTAACATAACTACCTACAAATTTTTTTGTTTTTAAAGTCAACGAAATTTTGCTTTAGAAATAGTTAATAGTTAATAGTTAGGTGGTAAACTAAAATCTTCTATAAGAAAAAATGTATTCGAATTTTATTTACCTATTGATAGACGAACTCGGACATTTTAAGAAAACACATGAGCACTGATCTCGATTTAACTTAATATTATTGTATATCATCTGAATGGTAAAATAACATACCTACGAATCGTACGAACATCATCAAGATAAACCGTAATGGAACAAATTTAATAACAACTATAATGCTATTCGTTGGCATACTTTGAAATAAAGTTTGTGTGTGCACTATGTGCACAGCTATATTATCTGCGTTTGGCAATACCAGAAAACGTACAAACAGATGCAGATTAAATTATATTGATGCACGACAAACACTATCATTGTAAATATAAATTGGATATTGGTGTACCGACAGCGTTCTATCACCGTTCACCGTCTCTAATTGTCGAACACACGGCGGAAAACGTAAAGTTTACAATGTGTGAATTCGTCGGATTTCTCTTGTTGCTCGCTACAATATATTAAAACGTATACGTTTTGCAGTCGGTAATGGCATGACCGTGAACGTCCGTGATGTACTGCATAAGCTCACGTATTAATCTCGGATCACACGCTGAGTTCACCCTGTCCCCCAGGCGGTTTTACCGCCTATAATTTATCCAAAGTAAATTGTACACTTGTTCACTTGTATGCTGTGTGCCAGCGCGCCAGATATAATAGTGTTGCGTGGATATTATGACGATGTACAACGTCGCGTTGTGGTTTACTGTTCCGAAAACCATTTGTATAATTGATATGCCAGATATGTGTGTTCTTTCGTATTCGCAATCTCTATTAAATAGGGCGCTTTTAAAGAAATACGCGTGAGAATTGTATTGTTCTCCGGCGGCATTACGCACGAAACAACAATTAATAACGAGACGCTGTTATACGATTAGTCACGTATTGTAATATTTGCCGTTCAGTTTTTTCATATCACAATATTATATACTTCACATCAATACTACGATTTTCTAAGACAATATTTCCGAACATGTAATACAGATATATATATAATATAATACAATATTATATAGTGAATAAAAATAATTTAAATGTTTATAAGCCGTCTAATATAGGTAAAAATAATATTTACACATGCATCGTACACATAATTATACGTCTTCGAATAAATTATTATACCCTAATGGTAGGTATATTAAAACTTTTTTTTTTTATCATATTCCATATTTTATTCGTCTTTTAGTGAATGTTTTACTATATATTATAAATGCCCATTCGCGTCAAAAATATTAAAGCCATCGTCATTTTTCATACGAGAAAAAACCCTTCGAAAACTTCCATTAGTAGAAGCAAAGCATTCAAGGAATATTTTTTTCTGGTAAAAAAGTTATCTTTGTGCAACTTCATACATTTGTCAAACTTATATCTTGTGAACATCTAAAAAAATGTATAACATACGACAATTCGATTAAATCATCAAATTTCTCTTACACGAACACATGAAAAAGAAAAACAACAATACAAATGCATTGTTTATTTATTTTCTATGATTAAGTATCTAAGCAAAGAATGTTATTATGTTAGTAAAATCATAACAATTATTATACTGTTCAAAACTTTTGTATAATGTAGCCTTTGATTCAATTTAAAAAAGGGGAAATAGATAACCGTTATATAGATATATACCGTAGTGTACTTTGTTATTGAGAAACAATTAACCGTAATAAATTAGTAAAATTTAAATTAAATGTAAATATGTTAAATAATGTTTAATACGAAAAAAATTATAAATATATTTTATGATAAATATACCTATATTTATCGCTATTAGAATAATTTATTTACACTATTAGTAATATATTAAGTTAAATTATTTTTTTTGTCAAAAATATTGCAATTGACATTTTTATAGAAATATACGAAAAAAGTTTTATATACAGAAGTATAATATTTTTAAATAACAACGAAATAACTAAAACTGTTATTCTTCAATAAAAAATTTAATTTTGTCTAAATTAACTTCAAACCATTATAAAAATTATCGGTCAATATTAAAATATATTTTAAAAAGCTACGAAAAAACTTTTTAGAAACCTTTAACTAAATATTTAAAATTATTCGACCAATTAATTACTGATGTTAATAGAAAAGTTAATAGAATTTTCAAAATGTCTATAAACAGATATAAAAGAATAATAATATTCAGAAGATTATACCATGTGTAGGAAATAATAATTTGAACATTTGGTAAAATTTTAAATATCCATAGTTATATAATCATTTTTTAGTTGCACCCAAAAAAAAAAAATTATTTTTCAAATAGTATTTTTACGTAAAAATTTCCATTTTTCTATAATTTTGTATTATTTTTCATGTTATGTTTTTTGTAATTAATCTAGAATATTTTACTTTTCACCAAAACTTTGGATCAAAAGTACCGAATAGATCTAATTGGCTACCAGAATCGACCACCACCAAAATTGAAAATTGAAAAATTTTTGATGTCCTAAAAAGTGACCAGAAAAAAATAAACAACATTGTAAAATCAATACATTTATCGCTCCGCTCAGAATCTAAAGCAGTGAAATTATTATTTAGAAAAATCAATACGCATAAATTGTCATTACTTAAAGTGTCGTCAGTCGCCTGTTGATGCATTATCTCGTTCCAATATTCTAATCATGCTATTAAATAACTTTTAGTCAATAATTTATTACTATGACTTGTCGAATTAAATTAAAATAATTTTCATCGATCGTTTTGTATCATGGTTCAGTGTTTACATAATTTATACGAAATATAAGATAAGTAACTAAGTAGGTGGTTCAAACATTTTATACTTACTATTCTCTACATAGGTACCTATTTATACATGCATATACTTTAATTATTTATTACATTTTATAACGACTTTAGTCTAAAAATAACATTTTCATACAATTAATAAAATTATGGATTTTCGTTTTCGTAAAATTACATTTTCAATTAATTGTAATTCGTGAATAAATTAAGAGAAAAATAAACGGTAACCAGAAAAGTTATACGTATACTTAACGTATATTTAACTCAAAATATACTCAATTCCGAATAATGTGTTTTGTGGTGAAAATAAGTGTGTTATGTATGGTTACGATAAAAGTAAAATTAAAGTAAATTTGCAAGGGAAATATTATTTAAACTTGTATTCATCAGCTCATTCACTTAACGCATGGGGGAAAAAATATAAAACAAACTAAATTACAAATTGCATCGAATATTTTTTAGATAAACGTTGCAATTTATTTTACTAATACTATATAAGTTTAATAATTCTTAAGTCATAAAGCTAATTAAAATAGTTAAAATAATTAAATACCTTCACTTGTGGTCGGTGGAATTTCATACTTTTCGCACACAGCATATATGTAGGTACCAAGTTAAATTGTCTGAACAGTATCGTGAATTCGTAACCATCAATCGGTACATGAAAATTAGATAGATGCTAGTTTCCATAATCAAATAGTTTGACTAAGTGTTTAAACTTTAAGGAAATTTAACTTAAGTAGGTATGTATAGTATTATAACTATTATTTGATTATGAATCACTATTGAATATATACGTAATTAATAAAATTGGTTAAACACTAACTGATTTAACTAATTTGTTTATCTTATCAGTTATTTTATACTTACATAGTATTTGTTTTTAATATGATACATTGATGTTCTATATCTGTACAGAGAAGAACATTTTAACACTAAAATATTCAGAATTCAGAAAAAGTGTCCTTTTATAGCCTATAATATGTAAAAATAAACGTTTTATTATACAATCGAACTTTTTCTCAAACTAAATCCATGAATACCACCGTATCTAAGTATTATTATATACGTTGAACCCATGTCAAAAAGGAGTGAAAATGCTATGTTTTACCTAAAGCTAAAAATCTTAAACATGCAAAATATGATTTTAAAAATGAAATAGATTTAACAGTTCACTACTAATAATAATTTAACATATAAAATTATTTTAAAGTTTATAAAAAACGAAGTAATATAGTAATAATACACCATAGGTTGTACAATGTAAATTTAATATGAAATAATATGCATAGTATGAAAATATATCAATAATAAATTGGGTAACAGTTTATTCAATAAGTTATTTTATTTTATTGTTGTAAAAATGTTCGTTGAAAAATTAAAAAAGAATAAGTTTAGAAACCTTTATATCTTATGCATTTTTGTTCTTTATAAGTACAACTAGTACAAGGTACCAATACATAGAAACAAATATTTTTAACTTATTTAATTATATTAATTATATTAGTTAATACAAAACAACAGTTTCATATTTTTAATTTAGTAAAACTGATTCAATGCATATGATGAAAATTTAAATATTTTTAAAATGAGATTTATAATTAATAAGTATCAACTAGGGCTAGGGGGACTTCATGCTCTAAAAAACCTTAAAATATACATGCAATTATGTCCTTAAAAATTATCATATAATATGCTTTAGAAATATGCGAAAATGCTAAAATATGCTCATAAAAATATTTTATTTTTTATTAAAACACCAAAGATTACAAATGTATTTATTATTAAAATAAGGCATTTTTAATTTAATTTTAACAAAAAAAAAAAAAAGAGCTGTACCTAGTCTAGAATATTTTACTAATTATATTAACGCCAGACAAAAACACATACAATACCAACAGATGAATAATTGACATAAACTGACGGTATTCGACGTATTCCTTATCGATCGACTTTGATGTTTTTCACAATATAAAAATAATTGGGAAAACACCCGATAGATAGATTATTTAATTATTTATATTAAATTATTTTTATCTTTTTCTTCAATTTCTGGAAAATTAATATTAAATATTGTATAGTACGTATAAAATATTATTCTTTATGCCACAGATTGTTTTAATAAAATAATAGTTAAATATGTAGGTACCTGTTTTAAATACAAATATAACAAAATATGCACTTAAAAGAAAAAAAAAGTTGATTATGCAAAATATACAAAATAAAAATGATTGCTTTAAACTTATAGTAGGTACCTATTATAAAATAAATTTTCATGTTACTTAGTTATGTTTTGAATGATTATTGAATAATATACAAACGCTTAAAGTCCTTAGCTTTAGTAATAATTATATTGTACACATATGTTGAGGTTGATATATTAAATTCAAATGCATTACATTCTGAGCGAAGCAATACATGTATTGGTTTTACAATGATGTGTGTTTTTTATTTTTTTATTTTGTATCTGTCACGTAATTCGTTGAAGTAGTAAGAATGCTTCAATATTAAACATCAAAGATAGTTTTCAACAGAATAATTTGATCTAGTTGATGCTAATCAAAAGTAAAAAAATCTTAATTATTTTTTAAAACAATCAATGAAACCTTAAAAAGTAATCAAAATTATTTACGCAGCGCTAATTATTAACCGAAGCCAAAATAGCTTTTATGACTTTCTTGAAATTCAATATTTATAATTTTCAAGATATTTAGATTTTTAACAACCTATTCGATCCACAATCTATTGACATCATTATAATATGTTTAAGTAAATATTAAAATTTTACAACGAATCGTTTTTAATCATTAATTGGTGTTTTATATTTTAAACTTTTTAATGATATACCAATAACAGCTGAATGAAGTAATTAAGTTGTTATCTAGATTTCTCCTATTATTCTGGATTTGATTTAAATTACAAAAAGTAATATTAACATTAAAACATAAAAAATGATAAATGTAATTGTACATACGTATTGCAAGATTAAATTCCATGACTATAAAAAAATCACAACTTTTATAAGTTTTTTATTTGTATGTTTTTCTTAAGCACTCTACTTTCCACCAAAAAGTAATGTACTCGAGAAACTTAATATTATTTTCAATTTTTAATTTCAAATTGAAATTTGAGCTATAAGTAATAATAAAAGATTAAACTTATGGTTAAACACTATCAATAAAATAAACTTAATTGTATATTATACTTTTTACAATAGAAAATACTTAATTATTTATACATTTTTTTAAACTTATTTGACATATTATGCTCATTAATATAAAATAATATTTAAATTTAAAATTTAACAATTATTGTAGACTACATTTTGAAATTTTTGATATTTTTTACTATTTATAAAACGTTCTATGACTATACAAATATGTATTTTTCAACTGAGAACTTTTCTTATAATTGTAAATAATTTATTGGGTACATTTTTTAAAAATATGGATACTAATAGTTCTAAATTTAAACTTTTCAGTTGTTTAAGTGTCTATACTTAAGATGATAATATATACTACATAGTCCTTAAAAATGGTTTAGAAAAAAATATATAGAATATATCATGTAATATTGAATTTAGTTATTTGTATACTTGAACTATTTTTACGAATTATTTATCTTAATTATTAAAATACTCAATCTCCATGGTTCTATATCTCCCAATCCCATTATAATAGACCTATTACTCATAGTACCTAACTTAAACAAAGTCAAATAATTTAAAAGCAACTCGTTAAAATTTTGATTCAAATACGCCAATATTCTTAGGAAAAATATTTACTGAATAAGTTACAATAAATAAGAATACTTTCATTAAAAAAATAGAAATTTATGTCTTCACAAAATACTCTTTAAGTATTAAAAATATATCTCGAGAATTATAATATGTTGTTTTTAAATATATACATTATTTTAAAATTTCAAAAATCAGATTCTTAGTAACTAAATTTTTAAAGAAAAAATGGATAAATATTAAAATTTTTTATCAGAATTATGAAGTTAACCTACTTATTATTAATTTACTGTAAAATATAAAAATATATAGTAAATATAAATACGGTTGATCTGACCTTAGTATTATCATACTATGTAATATAAAAATACAATTTGGATTTTCTAATTTATAGAAGATATTATATAAAATTAATTGCTAGTTTAATATTTCCCTTATCGCTTGTCCGCTTTGATATTTTCAACTTCTCTCGTATCGTTTCTATCGGTGTGCGTATTTTGGAATATTGCAGCTAAGTCTAGAATGTCATTTGCTAAATTAAAATCTATAATTGACTTTTTTCTAAGTAATTTAAAATATAATACATTTCTGATATAATTTTGTATGTAATATGTAAATAAAAAATGTTCTATATATTTTGATAATCCGACCTTTTAAGCGTTTTGACCACACCCCCAGTCCCGAAGGTGATGGATTAGAGAGGTTTTACTGTATATTGGAAAATATGCTTTGTACTATAAAGGCAAACAGACTGTCTTCGCTCATAATCATCTATTAAATGCAATGATTTTTCATTGAATTCAAATTTAACAAATCTATTGAAATATCCAGAATAATTATTAACACAAGAAATTATATTATTTCGTTACAAGAAAGTATTAAATAACTATTTTAAGTACATTATAGTGAATATTATGCACCACTTAGTAACCCGTATTCAATTGTGATGATTTGTGGTAACTTTAAAATGTTTAATAATAATATACCACAACCATGTAATGAGAGATGATTAGAGCGATGCAGATTGCTATATTCGGTTTACGCTTTATTTATGTTGTCTGAATTAATATGCTTTGAAATAACATTAAAACAGCACAAATCATATGGGTATAATGTAATTTTATTATAATTTAATAATTAATTCAATTTGAAAATATGCAAAGATTTCTCTCTTTATGAAAATTATTTTAGATTTTACATAAAGACAATAATTCTGAGCAAAACAATCTTTAGCTTGCTTAGGGTTTTATATATTACATTTATATTGCTATTAATATTATATTTTATTATATTTATTATGGTAGGTTAATTTAATTTATCTTCAAATATCTTAAAGAAATCGTGTTTATCGATTTTTAGATTTACTAATTTAAAAATATAATAATTAGAAGGAACTCGTATTAGATTTTTAAACACTGTTTTTATGACGTTTATTTTGATTATTAAAAATATAATTTGTGTTCCAATTTTGTCTTAGTATTAAAATAAAGATATGATAACGATACTTTAATGTTTTAACTGAGACATAATCGCATGAATTATTAATTTTTACGTATTAAAGTAGTTTAAGTTTTTTTTTTTATTTGATTATTTTCTGTATAATATCGTATTAATCTCACACAGATATTCATCAGCTAGTAACGTAATTTGCATTTAATATACTCAAATAGTTAAATAGGTATGAATTTTAGCTAATATTTGACAATTTAATATAGAATAATTTATAAGTAGTTTATACTGGAACTAGAATACTAGAAAACATACTAACATAATCATTTTTATAGACGTTTGAAGTTAAAATTTGGACAAAATTACACATTTAAACAATTATTTTGTTAAAATAAAAATTTAAAAAAAACATTATTATGAAACAAAATTATTTATAAGAACTTACATTTACTTAATAAAACGAGTTATATAGGTAATTTTTTATCTATATTTTAAATTATTATTAAATCTATTTGATAATTATGAATTATATATTATAATACATACAACTTAGCTAAATAAGTTTATGTTTTTATTATACTATAGATATTTAGCTATGCCAGATTTTTTATAACTGAATTAAAAAGCTGTAAATGGATATTAAAAAATGGGGTAAAGCATTGTGCCCCAGTAGATAGAACTTAATCCAGTTGTCAAATCCTTTATAAGTCCCTTTGGTAGGTATGGTAAACAATATTGAGCTTAGTTAAACATGCACTGCATGTACAATGGTATATGAAGGAATTAAATCAACGAATTTTACTGATTGAATTTATATTTGTATATGCTTGGTATAAAAAAACAGCTCATAAATATAGTTCTATCATATATACATCATATATAATAAATATATATATATACATATACATATAAATACTTATAGTACCTAATCGTAACACGTATTATGTTGATCATAGAAGACAAATATATGAATATGAAGAATGTAAAATTAAAAAATAGCAATTTCAAAGTTAATGAAGTCACATTTTAATTATCAACGAATTTTAATAATTTTAACTTTTATCTAATCGTAATTTGAGTTTTTAAACCAGTTATATGTTAAACCATATATTTAGTATAAAATAACAAGTTTTACCTCTGTATACATAAATATATATTAAATTGTTTAATTAGATTTATTTAAATGTATATATTTTCTATATAGAAAATAACATTTGAGTCATTTCATGTAAATAATCAAATTTTTTCTTTAGACTAGGTTAAATGAAATTGTCTCTTTGAATTAATATGGATTAATGTATCAACTAATGGATTGCATGTTTCACAATACACCTTCATGAAGAGTATGTTAGATTTATAAGCTCTGAACAGAAAGTTTTGCTTTGAACTAATACTACCGTCAATTAATGTCATTTCTAAAGATAAAGTTACCATACCTAAGATTATTACATTGTGCTAGTTTTAAAAGTATTTATGTACTAAATTTGATAAATTTGATTTTTATTAAGAAGATAAACAACAATAATAAAATTATAAAAATAAGTTTCCAAGAAAAAAAAAATTTATAATATTATAAGTAATTACCGTTAAAAATATGATACATAAAGTATACCTTAAATTTATACTTTAAAAGTTTGTTTTTAAAATGTTATCCTTCGATTACATTTTTCTTTCTTGATTCATGATTTAATGAATGCATTAATAGACATGTGGTTATTATCACGCTTATATCTATTATGAATATGTTAACTTTTATAATCAGATTAAAATGAAAATTAAATTTTCACACAAACGCTTTTGATACATTTAGATTTATGTTTAAAATTACTTTTGTTTTTAGCAGTCTAGTTGATCAACATGAAATGTTAATAGTATTATCAAAGTTAAACCAATAAGACATACTGCGATATATTATCAGTAATAATATTTGATCCGTTTAGTTCCTATGCTGAAACTTTGTTTCTTATTAAAATGAAATATTGTAATACATGATATTATATGATAAATTTCACTCACATAAAATACCTTATAGTTGATCAAACTAATGTAGAAATAACTAAAAAGAATTAAATAATAATATCTATAATCTTAAAGTAATGATAAACCATTAATTTCGTAATTAATAAGAATCCTTTATATAAGGAGACTGAGTGAAGACCAATTTACTAAAAACTTAGTCGTGCTTATTAATTTACTTCTTATATCGTATTGTATTAAAAAATAATTTAGATTTTCACTATGTTTTAGTAAATTATCTATTTTTTTTCTGACGCATTGCATTCGCTTCTATATACCTTTTGGAATAATTTATTTATCACGAACATTTATTTTGTATCTTTCTTTTTTACTTTTCAAGTACATTATTGTTTTGGTCCGACAACCATAAACAAAACATGAATAACAGTAGTATATAATATAGATAAATTATTGTACAAGTACTATACGTGTATGGTGTATGATGTTGTTTGTGTAAATGACAGTTACGATATACTATAAAATTGAATTTATCTAATTATATTAACAAATAGAGAAGAGGAGAAATATAAAAAATAAAGATACTAGTAAATTTTAGCCTGGTAATTATTTTAAAACTTCCTGCAAAGTTTTTGGCACAACTAATTAAGAAACTTAAATTGCGCGTCTGGTTTTATTTTGTCTTTAAAAAAATAAGTAGTAAGGGGTTTTATGCTAGTAGCAAATGTTAACGAAAAAATAGTAAAAATAAAAAGCTATTGTGCTTTTGTTGACTTCTATATATTTTTATTCGGAATCAACAATAGAATAAATAAATACGTAAATACTTATTAAAACTATTAGTTTTCAATAATAAGAGAATGGATTAAAGTTTTATATGTTTTTCATTTGTACTTAAAATGTTACAATGAGTAGCTAAAAAATGTTTATTTTATTTGATTTAGAAATAAAAATAAAGCAATCAATGCAGTTGGTTCTTAATTTATTTTATTTTTAATATCATTAATTTTATTTCATGATTTGATTTAATTTTGTATATTCGTAAATAAAAGACGAGAGCTGAACAAGTTTAGTGTAATATCTTTGAAAATTGAATGTTGATATTTTAAATTTATTTAACATTTTTAATTTAATTTAAATATATTCATTGAAAATATCTTGAAAAATATCGTATTATTATTATCATTGTATCTATTAAATATTTTAAAAATCTTAAAAATTAAAATTCACTATGAGTAAATGTTTGGAAATGTGTTATAACTAGAGACATTTTATTTTGGTTGCATTTAAGGTACTTTAATACTAAACAAAATACTAATGATTAGCATAATGGCAGAAGATTTAGAATATTAAGAAAGTATATAAGTACTCGTTTCTCGTGTCTAGACAGTATACGATTAATCATTAAATATAATGAGAACAATTTAAAACAATATTGTTAAAGTTGAGTAGGACCAGTAAGACGTAATGAAATTTGTCACCGTTTACGAACGCGAGTATACCTAAATAAAAAACGGCTAGAAATTATTTATCAATATGTAACGCGATTGATAAGTCGACTTTTTATTATAAACGGTGTAATTTACAAAATAATTTAAAGCTATCACTGTGATCTGTGACCAATGTCAAGTCATCAAACTATATGGTTATGTCAATATTATGCAAGTTTTGTGATTATAGATATACAATTGATTTTATATAATGTATCTTTGTATAAATTATTAATAGGAAATTATTAAAAACGGAATTAATAAGTACCTTCACGTTTAGGGTAAAATAGACAAAAGTGATCCTGTGTAAATTGATTATACAAAATTAAAAATAAATACGTTATATTTGTATACATGTATACAAACATTTTTTCTTATTAAAATAATACTTATGCTCTATTAAGTAAGATTTTTGAATGATAAATTCAAAAATATTTTTTCCTCCTTTTTATAATAGTTATAAAATTTTATTATAAAAAAAAAAAACCTTTCAGTGTATTAAGTAAGAATGAATTTACATGATCTGATATAATTCGATGAAACGATTAACAAAAGATTTCACGAGAGTACAAAATGTAATCTATAGTCTTATAATCTACAATTTTACTAAAATTATTTTGGATTAGATATGATTGCGTTGTCTGACTACAAAATAACCAATATTAATAAAAAAAAGTCAACTTGTTTTTAGGTCGACAAATTTATATCATAAATACACAATCACAGGAAATACATTTACACTTTCGTACTATCGATGTTATTTGTTTTATTAATGACAAATATATATTTCATATGAACATATTTTAAAATCACCACACGTGCTTAAAATTTCTCCTTTTCATCCCCTATACAACTATACCTCCCTATATTTACCTACAACAAATATGTACTTGAGTGTATTATACGTATGTAGTGTGTGGGCTATTTTATTAGATACCTACATCGTGCGTTTGGGCAGAACGGTTTACGTGAAACGGTTAAATATATATAGGTAGGTAAAATATATGATATATTATGTGTATACAGGGATTTGGCCGTATACCTTCATCGTGCTGTGAGACCATACTCGAATATTCAAACTATTACATATCCCTCTACCAATTGTTATCTAGGTCTCTTGTTCCTGATGAAAATATCGCGAAAACCGATCGAATCGAGATGGCCATGGAAAACGTGCAAATACGGACCCACTTGTCAGTGTCACGGTTTTCTGCAAATCCGGAACGTCCCTTGACTCCTCTTATACATATAGGTATGATCGTACACGCGACGCTACTATTATATACACTACAATTGGCGTCGTCCTGGAGACCTACCGCGTTCGTCGCCGTAGTTCCGACACTCCATATGTTACCAAATAAGTACACAACGTGTGCAGTGTAAATAAAATCACATAATATAATATATTATATTAAATGTATACGTATATTAATATTTTACTCTTAATTATCCAGACTGTTACACTAAATTTCGACTGATATCATCAGCTTCGGCTATAGGATGAGTTTTTCAATAGGTATATAAGTACAAACACGTGATACACGCATTTCGTGTCACGTGAGAAATGTGAGTTTTAGATTTGTGGTGATCGCTGATCATTCACAATAAAACATAATAAAAACGATATTAACAATTGGAGTTCTTTACGTAAAATATAAAACATAATATTATATATAGAATCTTTTTTTTTGACTATTGTACGTTTTTTCAATATGTTATAGAACAGAAAATTATACCTTCATATTAATTAACGTGCAGTTTAATTAAAACTGCAATGCATGACAGTCAATTTTTTTTTCAAACACATTTTTTTTATTATAGTATAGGTATCTTTTTAATGCATGTTTTTTTTTTATAAATACTGTCTTGCAATTTATAAGCGCATCCATATCATTAAGCTAAAACACACTGTATAATGCAAAAATGTATTAGTATCTTTTACAGATAAAATTGATTTCTTAATATAATTATTACGTCATAATAAACACATTTTTGATTTCTTATCAAAAAATAATAAATAAATAAATAAATAGACGTAACAATGAAAATATGCGCCTTAATTTAACACTTTGTTTCACGAAAACGGGTCAGAAAAATGAAAAATAAAAGACGATCCCATTAAAAACATATTCTGTACCTGTAAAACATAATATTGCTACTTACAGATATATATAATATATATATATACATATTATACATTAGTGTTAGGGTGAGTTCCCTAAGAAAATAAGTGAAAACAGATTTTATGGAAAAATAAAATCGAAATAATGCTAATATAAGTGTTACTACGAATTATTTGGATGCGATTTCATTCAATAAATTACTAATTACTACACAACATAATATCATAATACTACTTACCTAATCATTATTTGCATATTTTGGCAATACCAGTAGTTATTTTTAAGCTGAGTGTGGTGACGTACGTAATTCGAGACGATTTGCTGTGAAAAAAAAAACGGTAGTTTACAAAAAATATATTGTAATAATATAATATTTCCGCGCACGTAATTTTATTGTGGATATAATACAGGTTATTTGAATACTTTTTTTATTATTTATTATTTTACCACCACGTAAAGCGTTACTCGTTATTTTTCTTTGTAATAAGATATGTACATTATAATATTTATAAATAAATATGCATTATGTGAATATTATGTACTTTGTTCGATTGTATTCCGTTCCTACTTGAAAATTCAGAATTCTAGCACACAGAGTCTTCCACCCACCCATTAAACTACAAACTACTACCACAGACCCCGTTACGCATATCCACTAGTATAATATATTAAAATATTGTTTACACGGTATTAAGTATATGGTTTGGAAAATGTGGAAGATGGTAATTTATTTCTTGTCGAAAGATATAAACTGTGCAAAATTAAAAATAATATTCTCCTTGAAATATGCTGTTATGTGTCTTGGGGATTTGCTTATAATTTCATTTATTTATTTCATCAATAGTAACCGGATGTTTATTTATAACAACAACTGAAAATGATCGACTCGATTTTTGAATGCTCCAAATAACATGATAATATTGTTACTAATATAATAAATAATTTTGATATACCTAATTCAAATTTTTCTATATTTTTAAATTGGTTATTTTTGGGAAAATGAGTTAATCGAACTTTAAAAGATGGATTAAGTAAATTCATACGTTCGGTAAATTTAAAATATAAATTATATTTTATACCTAATATTTATCTATAAAATTAATGAATAAAAAAAAAATACAAAAAATGTATTTAATAATATGAATATTCATATTATTTAAGAAATTATAGATTCTTGACTTATTAATTTTGGCTCTAAATTTTTTTTTAATTATTCGTATTTAAATATTTAAGTAAATAAATAAGTTATATTATAAATGAATAAAGTAAAATTTAATTACAAACAAAATTAAAATCATCATTACGTAATTATGTTTAAATATTTGATTAATATACTTATTAGTTTTTAAAGTACGAAAGTAAAATATTTGAAAAAAATAAATTACAATTAAAATAAATATATTTTGGAAACTTAAAGTAAACATCTTTTGTAAAAATGTATGCTAAAATTTAAAACTTTTTAAAACAGTATAAAATAGTAGATTACTTTTAATTCATTATTATTAATTATTTATTAATATATTTAATCTTTTGCCAAGTTGCATACTATAACTTAAGATCGTTAAGAATATAATTATAATATAGAAGTTGTTTAATTTATACTTAATGTATTTAATAACTATTATTTCAATGTATGTAGATTTAATTTTTTTTTATCCTAAGTTTATTTGACAAATACTTAAAAAATATTTCTCGCATAAAAACATTTTAAATATATGTATCTATTATATTTGAAAAAAAAATGAGTAAGTATATTTTAATTTATTTATTAAAATATTTAGGTACCTATACAATACTATTACATGTCAATATTATTCTATAGAAATTAAATACATCATATAGCTTGAGATGTGAATTATTTTGGTTAATTTTGCATACACTTTAACTTAAATTAACATTTAAAACAAAATTCAACATGTAAAAATAATTTGATAATTTATTATCAATATTTTTGAATTTCAATAAAAATAATTTGCTAGGAATATTATGTAATATTATTAAGATATTTACTCACAAACAAAAATTATACCATAGACATATTTAAAAAAACCTGATTATTTCGAATGTCTATGATTATCATAAAATGTAAATATTAAAAAAAAGGTAGACGAGTGAACATTTTTACTCATTTGAATTATTTAAATTTTAATTAAATTAATTTTTTGAGGATATAGCTACATAGTTAAAATTATAACTAAACCAAAAGTTTAGATACGTAGATAAAACTTAATAAAAATAAAAGTTTAGTTTTGAATAAAATATTTGAATAATAAAAAAAAAATAAATAAGCCAATATCATCGCTTTTATGTATAGTTACTCAAACATTTCAGTAGTTGATACCTCAACAATAGCGTAATAAGTATTTTAATAATATAGTGCATCTAACGATGTGCCTTATATCAAATAATAATAAAAAGATGAAAAAATAATGAAGAAGCCACTTGAACTATTTATTTTAAGAAAACTGGATATTAGATGGTATTCAATTTTTTTATTTATTATGTATATTATGTAAATATCTTGCATAGGTTGTAACTCGAATAACTAAAACAAGTTATCTCATTCATTCGTGCATTATACGTTTATTCACATGTTTAGTATGATAAGAGGTGAGTTTCATTGAAATTGAATATTAAAACCATATGTCTATAACTAGAGTTTTTAATTACGTCTAGAAATAAATGACTAAACCTTTCATGGACTAGTTGTGAAAGTTTTGATTTTTCAATCAAAGAATATTGAGTAACTCATGAATTTAATATTTATACATTATATTATTAGATGTTATATTGAGTATGAACAATGTATTGAATTGTTAATTTAATTTAAAAGTTCGATACGTTTAATTTGTGTCTATGCCAACAATATAATGAAAAGGTTTTAAAAATATTTCAGCAATACTCGGATAATTTATAACTTTGTATCAAATATATCTAATGCTTACACAGTACCTACTATACTTAGCTACTGTTTTTGATCCGTTGCATATTTTAACTTATTGAGCATTATTTTATTTTAAATTGTTGTAGAATAACTTATTGTATATAATTTAAAAAAATATACAGTAAAAGTAAATTTACTTCAATAAATTAAGCTATAATATATAAATTAATCTATTATAAATTGAGAAAAGTTATATTAGAGTTGAAGATTAAATCCTATATGCATAACACAATAAATTGTATACTTGTACTCAATAATTACTTGGAGAAGCAGTTTAAATAAATGAATGTTTTGTTAATTTTAATCGAATCAAGTATATATAGGTACACGTTTTTGATGAATTTAAAAACAATAATTTTTATAATAATTGTACAAATCAAAAAAAAAAAAAAATAATAATAATAATAATAAAATATTATGTCCAAAATAAAAATCTAATATTTTGTAATTTGTTCAGTTAATTTGTATTCATCGTGTCAGAAATGTACGTGGATATATTTATACTGTTTAAAATTGCAGTTAATATGAACTTTATTCTATCTTCTTTAGTTCAACTACATAATATATTCGCAATAATGGTTTAATTAAAGTTTTTTGGGTGGGTAGTTTTTAAACATTTATTTTTAAGTACTTTAAAACAACTGTTAGATAATTAGTATAAAGAAAAATAAAACATCAAGCTGGTAGTTTTATCGGTATAATTTATTGAAATAGTTGTTTGATTCTCAATTATAATTTTTCATCATATGTTATAAAAACAAGTTACATATTGATCATTATATGTATATATATATATATATTACTATTAACTGTAAAATAAATATATAAAAATGTTAACGATCAACTGTTGACAAAACTAAACAAATTTAGTTGTCAAATACAATTATAGGTTATAATTTAGATTATTACTTAACACTTTGCCATACTATCGTCTGTCATCATATTATTTTATTATTTGTGCATAATAAAATTGTATGTATAAGACAATTAAAGATTATTTTAAATAATTCTTATTTCATACAAACTTTAATCATATTTTTAATTTCCTTTTCAATTCTTATTGTATTTTTTAGTACTTACTAGATAAAATGTTAATTTATTTCATTTTATTTCTTACAACTATATTTTTTATTATTTTTTGCTACAAATACTAGTTATTTTATATTAATAATGAAACACTTTAAAAATCTAAACAAAATAATTATTACACTAAAATCGAAATTACGCTATTCTTTCATTATATTCATTGAATAATTATTAATGACAGAATGTGATGTTAGTTGTGAAAGCTAACAAATAATGTTTGAAAAAAATATTTACTTACGTATAAATTATTAATAATATGATATTTTTGAAAATCATTACCATCTAATGCAGCATAAAGCACACAATAAAAAAATAATATTAAGTATTTTATAAAAATTCTATTGGACTAAAAAAAGAATAATTGACGAGGCAGAATTAGCAGTACTTTACTTTATTACTGTCATTTATATGAGATATTATGTCATAAATAATTTATTTTAATTTTCTAGTTCATTAATTTTAGCTTAAATCTTATATAAATCAATACATTGTAGTTTCTAAGTGGTTTGTATTTATTTACGTATTGTGTTAATTTGTTTTGTGCGTGACTGTGTAAATGTATATTATGTTTTATAATAGAAAAATTCTTTGAATTTGAGGGTGGTTTCTGATAGAAAATTTGATCTAGTTGGTATTTTTAGGGTCAAAAATCTTGAAAACGTAATACAAGGCTCCACATAAGTTGTTATTACTAAAGTTAAGCGTAATTCCAAAAATATATTTTATGAGCATTTGAAGTTAAAATATTTACGACATTGGATATTCACGCGTAAAATAACGATGTCTCTTCAAATAATTTTATTTACTTTTTGTCGAAATTCAAAAATTATTATTCATAGAAATTTATTATTATTTTTTAATGGCATTTTAAAAATATTTATTAAGGTATTAAAAATTAAACATTTTTGAATTGATGAGTTGTGTTGATAAAAATATTTAGGCTCAGCAAATAAGTTTGAAAATATAAGATCACACATAATAATTCTTTTTTTAATAATTTAAAATTCACGCTGTTTTGTTTTGTTTTTTTTTTTAAAAGCGTTTAATGTTCAAATTTTGACAAAGTTCGTGTAAACCAAAAAAATTTGCAAATTATTTTGTAGACAAAAATATATAAAATGTTTAATATTTATAGCTAATATATAGACTTGGATAATAATTGTTTAAATTTTTGTTATTTTGCTGTGATTAAAATTATTTTTCGTATGGAATTTTAAATTTGTATATCTATATTTTATGTATACAATAGAATTTTTAGAACATTTATATTAATGCTATTTCATATTTACACTTCAAACCTATTTATACCGATTTATGGAAAGTTAATATTGACTTAGAAGTGTACAACAACAATTTAGGATGTTCTACAGCATAAAAATTTTTTCCTCAAAAATTAATTCAATCTACAGTATTACTAATAGTAAAATAAATTACTATACTAACAATTTAAATAGATATATCTCAAGCATACTTAGTTAAGTAGGCTGATTCGTTGAATTACAGTCAACTAGATACTCAATGATAAGATATACTTGGCAGTTGACACTTTCTACACAGCATAGCGGTTCCGTACTTTCCTCTTTTTTAGCTATTATATTTCATAGCGTTTTAGATAAGAAACAATCAAAGTAAATTTAATGGGACTTCATATCTTATTACATCTTTAATATATTTTGATAAAAATTTAATATTTTGAAAAACAAGACAAAAACAGTAATATTACTTAAATTATATCACATTTATGGTTTTAACATTTTAATATGACAAAAAATATAAATTTAGGGGACTGAAAAAACTGATTCAATTTTCAATTATAAAAGAACGGAATTTTTTCAGTAATTTAAAAAATTTTCTCCCTTTAAATTAACTAATTAAAAATTACTTGAATAGTTTGATAATAATTAATTTACTAATATTGAACCAATCATATTGTGACAATTAGAATTATAAAATCAACAATATTTGCTGGGAAAAATAATTAAAAATTAGTTTTTTTATGAATGATTTAATTTGAGTATGTAAATATTATTATAGCTTGACCTGTATACCTACATATTTTAATTAAAATTAATACATTTTATGTAGTAATTACATGATAATAACCGTTTCTTGTTGAAATTTAAATATTCATATTTTTAGCATATAAAGAATAACCGGTAGAATTATTTATAATAGATAATCTGATAGTCATATACTTAATATTATATTCTGGCTGATTCACGAAGTATAATTATACTCATTTTTTCTTTAGTATTAAATTTATTAAATTCTGATTTTTAGAATTTTTAAGTATATCTAATGACTTTATATACGAATAAGTACTTGGATTATGTTGTCTAAATGTGTTTTTCGAATTAGAGTCTTCCATTGTTTTATTGATTTAAGTAAGTGGTTTTTGTCTTTAAAAATCTTGATGAATCTAAATCAAAGTTTATATAAGTAAGAGGTAGGTACTTGAGTTATTTAATTTTGTATCACAAGTACCCACATGATATAACAAGGTTCACGATAATAAGTTTGAAAGATGTTATAGTTCTGATTGTTTGAAAATTACAGGTATCAATATATTATGTACTTTAATAAGTAGGTACTAAATTAAATATTATGTCCATTTCATAATTTTATAAGATTATCATTAAAGAATATTATCTTTACACCTATGTATAAATACGTATTAAGATCTTAGAAAATATTTGTAGTTATTGTATTTTTAATATGTAAGAACATGCAATTAAAAAAAAAAAAAAATTATTTGCTTGATCCAAAAAAATAGTCCTTATTAAGTCATACAATTAAAAACTCCAAAATCAAAATTTGAAGAAAAATTACCATAATTTAAGTAGAAAACGAGATGAACATGCTATAAGAACTACTGTAAAAATTCCTTAGTTTTATAGGTAATTTAAAATGTTTAATACATAATATTAAAAAACATTTTTAAAATTATTCATACAGTTTTTCTAACCGTTTTAATTTTAATAATGTACCAAAAACGTATGTGCTGAAATAAAAAATCCTTAACTTAAAAAAAAAAAAAAATCAAACTTTAATAATTATATAATTTATTGTTTTTGTTAACAAATAAATAACAAATAATGGCATTTATTTAACGTTGTTATGCAATACTCGTATAAACTTTTACATAGGAAAAATAAGTTAATTTTAAAAATAAAATCAATTTTTATCTGGGTATATTTAATTTGTTTATTAAATAATACATTAAATTAAAATTATATTATTATATACCTAATGACATATTATACCAGGTACATATTATCTAAGTCTTTGAATATATGAGATGGAAAATGGAAACGCAATACTGTTATTCTTTTGAATTTTATAATAATTTGGTCATTGAAATCTTTTAGTAAAATATTAATAATATCTTAATCTTATAATACTTAACAAAATATGTATCGGTGACTTTTTTAAATTAAAATATATTTGTACTTTATTAGTATAAGTAAGTTTAAATTTTTATTTAAAATTGTTTAAGCGCCTCGTAAAAAAACAACAGAAAATATAGCTATGCATATAAATATAACTATATAAATTGCTTAATTTTTAACTGCAACTATGTATATATTTTGTATAATTTGTGTTTATATGAGTTTCTGAGCAGAATGAAAAATATATTGGTTTTACAATAATGTATGTTTTTTTTGTTCCTTTTGTCCATTTTTTAATTCGGATAAAATACTTTCGTTTTAAACTTTAAACTTGGTTTTTGGTATCAAATTGTATTTAGTTGATACATTGAATTATTTTAAATAATTTTCAAAATAATCAAAAAAAAAAACAGAAAAAGTGGAGAATTTTTACTTAAAACCAATCGTTATAGTGTAAACAGTATTTATATTTTATTATAATATATATCAGACATATGTGATATCCTACATCCATTATGTTTTTTTTTTTATGGAGTCTCGCCATATAGGTGTAACTATTTTTGATTACTTTATTAAATGTATAATTGTTACCTCTTAAGCTTGCTACATAAAGGTTTGCTCAAGTAATTTAGTTCCAGCCGTTTCATTGATTGTTCCGTGTGTACTAGGTTATTAGTAAAGTAAAATGTATTATAATTTATATTAATATTTTGTTCTAATATATTCATAATTGTACATGGTATAACTTATTAAGGAACTTGTCTTATAACATTAATATTAAATTCCTCTCGTATTTCCCCGTTTATTATTAACCTGTCACTGATACACAATATCAAAGATACTACTAAGTCATATTAATAGTGAAAACGTGGGTAAAATGTTTATGATTTAAAACTAGAGATTTGAAATGTTTATTAAATTAAATAGGCATGCGATAATTTTTTTTAATACTTTGCCATTCTATTCTAATTATTAATATTTAAAATATTTAATTTTTTTTTCGACTTATGTATGATAAAATAGTTGTTTTTAAATTAGATCTTAAACATTCAATACAAAGGTTTTTATAAAATGCAATTATTATTGAAATGAAATACAATTAAAAATAATAGTTATAATTTAGAGTTTAAAGTTCTAATTTTTAGAAAATTTGTTAATTTTAAACTTTAAGGTTGTTTTTAAAATTCTTAATACTTTTATTTGGAAAAAAACAAATAAAAAAATTAAGGAAAAACCAGAATTTTTGCACTAAACCAGATTTTGATTAAACTGATATCTTTATTTTGTTTTAATTAAAAATGAATAACGTCAATAAAAAATTTATAAATATGTAGAAAAACTTGAATTTAACACAAGGTTCTTAATAAATAGTTGATTTCCAAATTAAAAACCATTGTAAATGTATAATAACTATTGTAACGTGGCTGGGGAACCTAGTTACTATATTAGTTATCCAGGGAAGGTTTTCTGGTCTTTATGGATAAATTTCCCATAGCTAGGGGGTTAGAACACGGTATGTGGGATCTTATCAATAAATAAAACATGTTTGATTTATAAATCTCTGTTCAAAATATATTTTTGGTTTGTACTTAACAAAATGTAGATGGTGGTAAACAATCCCGGTGTTGGTGAGTTCATGTTTGTTGGTGAGTTCGTGTTTGTTGTTGGTCAGTCTCGAACTGCCCTTTCGATAAATATTGCGTATTGGACACAGGCTTTACAATCATTAACAATGTTTATCTCAGCATAAATATCCCACTATTGCCTACTACGGAATTGACACATACACAGGTGTCACAGTTTATAAGCATTTCAACTCAAAGTTGACCAGGTTTTTCATAAGTTAACAGACTGTTTCCATTCCGAATCGTAATTCGTATACAATTATATAGTGATTTATTTTAAATTTAACACACTTATAAGTTAGGTTTTACTGGATATTCAAATGTTAAATGAAAATTTAAAAAATATAAATCATTAAGACTTGAATTATTCTTTTACTTATAACTTGAATCAGTTTTTTATTTAGACGTGACTTTGAATAATTTTAATCTATGAATACAAAAATACTATGATCCTATTCATATCTTTTCACTGTACCTTAGTATTGACTTATAAGTTAATAAAAACTAATAATTTTATGTAAAATAATATTTTTTCAAAAATTAGTTAAGCCTTTTGTATTAATTATAGAATAATAAATCAATAACAGTCTTGTAAATATGTAATAAAATATCTTTAGAAGCATAAGCGACAGACCATCTCTGCTCAGAATATTTTCTTAATTCAAATTTAAAACATCTTTTACTGTGACTACATTATTTATTCTATAATAAAATATACTCGAAAACTTCTATAAAGTAGCAGACATTTTCTGGATTTTATTATTATTAGTTTAATTTAAATGTATCAATTATTGTAATACTTACTTTATTTCGAAAATATTTTCTTTGCTTTCTCCTTTGAATTTAAAAATATTTCTTTATAATTCCAAACTTATTCTTGATTTTGATAATCTAAAATAAGTTTAAATTCTGATTAATATAATGTCAACAAAGATATTAAACGTTGTTTAAGTAATATAAAAATTAGATAATTCCGTATGAAAAAAAATATATAATAAATTAATAAATAATAATATGGTTTAGTGACTGATATAACAGTTTTACTATAAAATGCTCCATCAATGTCAAAAATTAATCTTTTTTTTATTAAAGTCGTATAAAATGTATATGAAAATAATGTATATATTTTATAAAAATACAACTAGGTGAGAAATGTAAAAAAACTTAGGACTAGAATGTTGTGTTATTTATAATTTACTCATAATATTTATTTCAATTAGAAGGTTGAAGATTTAGGTACTGTTTTCATCATGATGAAATCTTCTAGATTACTTGGTATGAACATTATTTCGTATTGATTGATATTCTGAGAAATCCTAATTTATGTATTGAATTATAATGTAGATTTGGTATTTATTGTATTTTGGTGTAGGATCTTTGTTTATGGAGATCAAATGTGTTGGATGGACATGTCCGAATCTAAGTATGGTGGTTTCTTATAGTTTAACAAATATGGGGAATGTGGCATTTTTAATTTTTAATTTTTAACCCTTTTAAGCTCATTAATAATTAATAATTAAAATAGAATTTCAATAGTTTTATTATATCATATTTATAAAAATATTGATATCATTAATTCTAATATTTCAGTATTTTTTGTGTAATGGATAGTTCTGGTAGCAAAAACTACTGTTTTATTAGTTATCCGATTATATCAGCTACGAGTGAACACCCACGTGAGCTCTATATTATTTTTGGCTAAGTCTAATACATTTTAGAAGTATTAAGTAATTTAGTCTGTCGGGTTTTTAAGTGTCAGGAGAGCACAACGTTATTAATATTTTATACATTTAACACCTACGAGCACCAATGAAGTGTGCTAGATGTAAAAAAAAAAAGAACAGTTTTTGGTCATAAGTTTAACGAATATCCATAAGTATTATTGTGTTCGTGCTTTTTAACAAAAAATATACACCAGTGTACGTGTAATGAAGAGAAATATGTCTCTTAGGAAATGATGCTCCAATGGCATTTAAGTTAAGTGGTTTTATCCTTTTAATATTTCGAAAAACGAGTACTTTTATTTATATTATACCTACTTATTTTTTTACATAGGTACCTAATAAATGTTTACTACTTTTAAGCCACATAAAATTATTTTATACACGAAAATATAACAGTTAAAAGAAACCATCGTTTAATTTTTAAGTCTGTCAATCATATAAAATTGTATAGTGCTTAGTAATAACTTATAAATTAAAGTCATAAATAACTCTTTTAATTTATTATATTGTAAACATTATTAGTTTAAAATTGTGCGACTAATTCTTACTTGAAAACGTATTTTATTCAATTTAAATTTTTAATGTGAAATACATCATACCAGTACTGAAATATATTTCGTAACCTATGTGAAATATTGATATATTTTTTTTATTGAACAGTTAAAAGATATTTTTTAAAACAATTTTAGAAATATTTGTTTTATTTGTTTAATTTTTGATACAAAAAAATGAACATCATGAAGATTTCCATTCATTGAAAAAAAAATTGTACTCCTAAACAAGTATGCATTTTGAATAAAAGAAACTCTAAACTCCATTAAGCCTTTTTTAATTTTTTAAATGAAATCTATCTATTGTCTATTAGGTATTATAGTTATAGATGGTTATAATTTATATTATATTAAAAAATACATTTTGTTTTATTAATTAGAAAACCATATATTTCACGGTTTCAATATTAGGTTACGTGTAATTACATTTACTTAGAATATTGAATAAAACTTATTCTATTTTAACTTATTAATTATTGTCTGTGTTTCTTATCAAAATATTCAAATTTATTAATTATAAAATATGAATTACAATTAATTAATTTTTATTTAATTATTTATTGTTTCAGGTATCTATGAATGTATCAAAATAGATTGTCAAAACGAACAAATACAGTTGATAAGTAATACAAATTGAAACAGTTTAATATAAATAACGTTCTATCATATAACTTAGAAGTTAGATTAAAATAGATTTTGTTATACAGACAAAAAAACATTTAAAATTAAAATAAGTTTCCTTTATACATAATATTTTATGCAAATGATATTGTTTAAATATTACATAACATGAACAATACATTAACTACTGTGTTAGAATTCCACTATTGTAATTTATTGATTGCATATTTTTGTTGGGTTTTATCGACGAATATTGTTTTATCTTTATAAAATTATTCAAAAGAAAAAAAATATACTTCATGGTCAAATTAAGCATTATGCAATGTATAAATTGTGAGTATTTTAAAAAAAGGGGGTTAAAAGTTTCATCATTTCAAATAGGCGTTTATTCGATATCAAGTTAATTTAATTAATTCTAGCATCAAACTAAATATTCTAATCGATTGGACTCATAACATTTTTAAGTTGACAGATATAATAAATTATTTATAATAGTTACGTATACATTTTTATAAGATTATGACCATCAGTTTATACAATGCTCATAAAAAATTATAATTTTTATATACGATTTAGATTAATTGTTTAAAATGTAAATTTTATTTTATCACCACAACCGCATCCTTAAAGTTTACGGTTTATTTTTTGAGTATATACACACACACTCACACATGTTTAAATATTACCTCCGAGTTCCGTTTGTAAATTTTTCTAAAAGTATAAAAATTACAACTAATTAGTAGGTACATTATACTCGTAATATATATTTTAAGAAATATTGCAAATTAATTTAATTATTTTAATAAGATTATAAATGATTCTTTAGTTATATTTAATTGATTATTGATAAAATAATTGCTCTTAACAACTTAATATAACATTATATTGTACATATTTTCTAATATAAATCGATGAAATGTAATATTCCTAAAATATTTAATTAATGATTAGGTATATCATATTTAGTTTCTATGTATGTTATGCTTATTTAGAAATCTCTATGCTTAAAGTGACCCAAATTTATTTTAAATTTCATGCATTATTTATTTTTTAAATATATATTTGGAAAATTCAAATACCGTTTCTGCATGAAATTGTTTTTATTTTTTTTTTTTAAGTAGATATTTTATTACTTTGTATATAAATAAACATATTTCTAAAATAATTTCGTGTAATCTAATTCATAAATAATCACCATAGGTTCATAGATATAAACGTGTTCTTCTTTTTAAAAAAAAAAATTAAACCAACAAAACAAAATATATTTTATAAGAATTTATTTGAAATAAATAATGATAAATTTTATTTTTAAAGATAAGTTTAATTTAGTTTATTTTATAAAAAAAAATTATTTAATGTACACTAATCTTGGTGGTATTTTATTTTTATTCAAAAAACATATACGTAATAAATAATTACACGTGTGTGCGTATATTAATGCTTTGAAAAATAATACATTTTGAATGTTGATCAATCTAAAATTATCAAAAACATAAATAATAAAAAATGATGCTTATTTTATTAATTTTTGATATATTATGTGGAAAATTAACGATGATACATGGTAAATGTTAATTCGTAAGTGATTTATAGAGTTGCAAAATTGAGATTAATAAGTTATAATGGCATTCTACCACTGATTACTTGTAACCTAATTTAAGTTTATGAACATTTTATTTTATTATAACGAATATTCTTTGAATATATTGATTGAAGCAAACTGTATTACATTATTATAATATTGATCAAAAACTATAAATAAGCCATTAATTGTTTAGATTTAGAAAATGAATCAGAAAGAATTGGTATCATTTTTTGGAAGACTAATTATAAAGAAAATAATGTGTTGTGAATATATTTTAGTGCCACTGAAGCCGGAAAAAAAATAACTTTAACATTAACATTTTGTTGTCAAATAATTTTATTTTTTCAATAGTTCAGTGCATGATGAATTTATATCCATAAACTAAAAAGTTAAAAAATAACTTTATCTCACGAAATCTAATGAGTAGTTATGATTATGCACTAACACTTCTAGATATTAAGTCCGTTTTTGCGTTTACTACCACCATTAAGTGGCATAAATTCATAATTCACTTCTGAAAGCACCAAAATTATAATTAACCAAACAGTGTAACCCCTATCTGCCTTATCATTTTTTTTCGGCATGAAAACATATAACATAATATGTATCTTGTAGGAACGGCACTTAAACATATTATAATTTCTAGTTCAATGGATTAAAAATCTTTAATTTATTAATATCTATCTTAATATTAACATTGATTGACATTAATTAGATATTCTGGAGTCTTGATTTTTCTGTTCATACTACAAATTAAATTAATAATAAATTCGACGCAAACTATACATTTTTATTATGTCATTAACTTCATCTACACTTAAATTTAAGCTGACCTAATATCATAACTGTTACATGATGCTATATAAAATAAATATACATTTATAGAAGTGTAGAAGCTATACGTTCTAATTATGTATGATTATATTTATTTTATAATATACAATATTTTAAATCTCATAAATAACACTATTATGCGCATTAAGCTCTATATTATATACGTTTAATTTTTAAACATTACACCGAAAGGGTAGTTTTAACACATACTCATGAATTTCACGTAATCTATAGTCCATAAAATAAATTTTTCAAGTATAAAATATTTAAACTGTTTGCGGTTTGTCTATTAAAATAATTTATATCGTTTGAAATAAAAACAGTAGACTAATATTATTTATTATTCAACGTCATTATAATAGAAAATAATCATGTCATTTAAATAATGTATATATATTTTTATTTTTTACATATCAAAAGTACTAACTGAAATTAATAAATGAAAACAATCCATGTTAATAATATTCAGGACATATTGATTATAACAATATTCCATAATCAACATATTATAATTTGCAGTATAGCCAAAATTAGTTTTAGTACTTAAACAAAACTACAGACTACATTGTAAAATGACTAATCCTTTGAATGTGGTTGAATTAAATGACATTATAATGAGTGAAATAAATAACATCCCATAGAGAATCTTGGTTAGTACCTACCTAAGATAAAAGTGACTAATTATTAAAATCGCAAAATTATTATTCACGAGCATTTAATGTTTGCATAATTAGTGTAAAAGAGACTCAATTAAGTTTATACATCATTTATAAAATATATAATATGTTTCGTTGTTTAAGTACACATACATATTTAAAATGTTTCTATGCTTCACGTAGTATATATTTTTTTAAATGATATCTCTCATAATAATATAAAGGCATAGAGTTTACGTTAATTGGTCGTCTGAAATTAGTCGTTTGGTAAATTGGTCATTTGATAAATTGATGGAAGTATGCTTTCGTCGCAAAACATGAATATTGGTTTAAGAACGTTATATATAGGTACAAATGAATAATAATCATTATTATACGTTTTGCGATAATAAGTTGAATAACAGCGTGTACAAATTTAAATTTTCAGGCTAAACCGTTTGAAAATGATCCAATATTGTACCAAAGCAGAAATCCCTAGGAAACGAAAAAAATATGATGACACCGCTGAAAGAATAAATACAATATGTAAAACATTTAATCATAGAACATTAATTGATGAATACATATTAGGGATAGCTCATAATCATTTATAATACTTTTCACACACATTTTTTTTTATAACTTCTATTTTCACACATATTTTTACATGTTCATTTAAGAAAAATTACAACAAAATACAATTTTTATATAATATTTATATTATTTTAAAAACAACTAATTTTTTAAACGGCCTATTTTTCAAAAGACTAATTTACCAAACGATGAAATGCCCAATTTCAGACGACCAATTTTATTATGACCAAATTCATACGATCAATTGACTGTACCCCAAAGGAGTATATTATGTGCTGGATAATTCAAGAAATGATTATTTGTAATTAAGAAATTATACAGTTTATGCTAAAATAATATTATAGATTTATAATTATATATCATATAACACTGAGATGATTGAAGATGTATTGCTGTAATATTGTATACTTCATATAAATTTATAACTTGAATTTTTTCAAGTGAGCATTTTTTTTCAAATTTAATATTTATACAAAATTTATTTTATTTATATTAAAGAGTATACATTATTATTTTTAATTATTTAAATAATCACATAATATAAATTTGAAATTTATATAATACATTATTTATTCATATTTGCTATATTTACTGTGTGTGAAGTTTGAATTATATAATAGCATTGATGTAAAATCAATAACTACGTTAAATCGACATTTACTACACAGCAGCACAAGTTTTTTTTATCAAATTTCTCTATTCTTTTTTTTTTTTTTTATATCACTATCAAGTATGAAATGTTTTATATTTTTTTATTTGCATGGTATACATTGGTAAATAATATCAATATTTTATTACTTGTATACTTGTGTATGGTATATAATCACAAAGAAATCGATTAAACAAATTAATGTGTAACTAGTAACTACACTAATATTTAAATTCAAAAATTTATATTTTAAGACTAAAAAAATATAAAAGCTTAAATAATGAATAAGCATAATAATATATTATAATATAATAGCTTGCAATTTAAGCTAAATTAAGTATTTTGCGGTAGTACCCATAATTATCTATTTTTAACTTCGTTAAAGACTTTATACTCGTACACTATCTGTTTCATCTATTTATATATCATAATATATTACAATGACTATAATATTATAAATATATAATTATGCATTATGAATACAAAAGTAATGTATTAAGTACTAAGGTAGGTATTTGATTAATAAAAAATATTAATATCGTCAATATTATACAGTATATGTATAAGTATATTATATTTTATCTGAATCATAGGATTAATATTTCTAAAATTTTCAATTTTATTAGCCATTGCCATACATTTATAGACTGCGGTTCGCGATATTGTTATAACACATAGCTTTATGAATAATAATTGATATATTTTAAGATATTTTACTCACACAAATTGTTGAATATTTAATTTAAAATAAAAATGTTTATATATTTTTTAATAAAAGATAGTGATTTAAATTTCACTATCAATCGTCTTTCATACAATAATTTACCATTACTTCAAAATATAAAGTAATAATATGTTATTTAATACTTTGCTGGCATGAGATATACTGAGTGTTTTTATAAAATATATTTTTAATTTATTTATTTTTATGGGAATTTTATATATATATATAACGAAATAACGTTTTAATAAAATATGACTATTAAACAAGAACTTAAGTTGTATAATAATAATTAAATAATAAAAGATAGCTTTTTGTATTCATTCAGTTATAACTTTGGTACTGGTGTAAAATATAATATTTAATCATAACATTTTCTGAACATTTTTAATGGTTCAGACTTCAAATATACACAATAAATTAACTTTTAATATAATATAGTGTGTAGATAATATTTATAATGTATCTAGTTGAAATACCAATACAAATACATACGTCTTAATATCTATTTATAAATTTATGATTGCTCTTTTAGATTCATACTTCATAAGTAATGAGTGTATAGTATAACTTAAAAAAAAAAAAAAAAACTAAATACTAAAAATGAATATAAAGTATTAATTATAGGTGAAAAACAATTATTTAGATTTTAAATAAAATGAAATAAAATTGAAATGAATCAGATTTTTTTATTATTAAATATAGTTAAGAATGATTTTCAATGTGCATAATAAATTAATTTTTATATAAAAATATATAAATTAAGTACCTATCTACTTTATATAAAAAGAGCATTTACTTCAACATTTGATTTATTAATTTATTTCACAACCATAGGACTGTGATAATGTTACGAAAAGCCTAACTCATTTACTTGTACTTATGCTGTCGTGGATTCTTAGAAGTTATAATCGTAAAACATTAATTGGTCATATTGTCTAATGTCTTACATTTCATATTACTTAAATATTTCATATGAATCCCAAACTTTACGATAAAGTGTTTCGTTTTATGTGTTACTGTAACAGTAACTGATGTTGTAATATATTAATATAATGGTAGTATTAATAGTAGTCACGTCCATTTGCTCGATAAGGTGGAGATAATCTATATGTGCGAATTGAATTTTAAGAAGACGAAAATGAACAATTTAATAGGTAGGTTTTGGAGTTAAAAACTTAACTGGATTAAGAAGAAACATAATGTGAGTATAAAAACTTTTGAAAACTTTTGTCACCACTCCTATTATGACGCGCTTAGATAAACGAAAGAAACTAATAGGAAGTAGGAAACCGATGTTCATTGTAAAAACATCTGTTTTTGTTTGTCTCGATACCAAATATTAATTATCTTACGTACGGAGAACGTGAAAATTAAATAAACTAAGAAATAATAGTTCATCCAGTTTTAAATCAAAACATATGGATCATGATATTTTAATTTATACATATGAAATCCAAATACCTTATTTACTGATCGCTATATCTCGAAAACTACTCAACCTACGAACTTGAAATTTGGAATAATGGTTCCTCTAATACTTTCACCGTGCAATAAGAAAGAATTTTAAAACATGTCGCATTTCAGTGAACTAATTAATAATTTTAATTACTCGTTAATTAATACGTTTGTGCGTCACAACGACTTGCCAGGTGAGTTTCCACTGTTTCCAGCTACCTGCAACCTATACCCATACCGACCGTGTGGCGTATAGATATGAATTGTTCCGAGAAATATATCGACAAAAATACACACGGCGAAGCCGGGTAAAATAGGTAGTAATATAATAAACAACAACCATAGAAATCGCAGATATTAAAACAATCTATTAATAGATATATAATAATTTAAAACAGGAAATTCTGTATTTATTATCATTCTTATACCTTTGCGTTTAACAAGAAATAAAATTCACACTATGAAATATTTTTATTCGGATTCTTATTCAATTAGTAACATAAATTCACATCATAATCAGGACTCGCAAGTTTATCTTTCCTAAATGTGTTTATGTTGAATGATATAGACATTTTTTTTTTCAAAATAATAGAATTCAGTACACGTATGTAATTCAAACATTGTAGCTATAAATACATTTTTAGTTTAAAATCGTAAGAGTTTCACAATCAAAACTATATATCTCATGTAAATAAAATGATTGTATTTTAAATCGATATTTACGGACGTAAATGAATTTAATTATAATTTGCTTAACTAAAGCATTTCCGTCTGAAGTAGATGCGTAAGAACAATCTTTAATTCCAGTAGTAAAATTATATTATGCACTGTTAATGAGCTACCAAATACGTAATACTTAGCATTGATATAATTGTGGTTACATCTCGTTTGATATTTAGTGTTAAAAGAACTCGATATTGAGTTCGTAAGAACTTTTACAACATAATCCTTGAAACTTTTGGTTCTTTGGTTGGTACCGTAAGTAGGTACTCGTGGACACATTTGTAAAATTAAATATTTTTCCTCGGTGGTACATCGCTTATTTGACCAATTTCAGATCTGTATGCATTAAACATTTAAAATATATTATTTTATACGAGGCGTACTAGTCCTATTTTATATTTTTTCATATTAAACACTTATTAGTTATTAGTATAGCACATATAAACACGTGACTCACCTTTTGATGATATGAAATGCATTGCTTAGTGTAAGTATTATTTAAATGTAGACAATTGTTTCCATAGAATAATAAATCATAAATGTAATATAATCATAATCATATTTATTTATTATGTAAATTCGTCTTGATTACTTATAAATTATGATATTAATTACCAAATAGTATGGATAAGTCATATATGCATTTTGATGAATACAGTAGGAAGGTAGAGAGTTCGTTAATTATTAATCGAGTTAACATACATTTAGACATTTATAAAAATAGTAGCTACTTCTTACATAGTTAGTAAAAAGAGTAAAATTTTTTTAATCTATAATATTTATATAGTTTTATAAAAATACCACAACGTTATAACGTATTATATATTTTATATATGCAAATGTACGTAAAAAATAAGTATTGTGCTAAATGTAATACTGATAATAAAATATTAATTAGGTATAGGTACTTAAATATAAGTGTAGTAACTTGGTAATTTTAATTGCTAAGTATGTGTCGTGTGGAATTTACATTGGCCCACGAAAACTCCTAAATACATATTTTGTGTATACGATATGGAATTAAACTTCGAATTTTGATTTTTAAAAATTTTAAATTGTCGTTTGTAGAAATGTACCAATACATTTATTTAAAAACAGAATATAAATTTAAATTAAATGGTTATTTATTTTTTATCTAAATCGATATTATGTAAAACATTTATAATTCTTTAATATAGTTATTGCTATAATCATAAGAAGATATGTATTTCACATGTACGAATAAAACATATTTTTACATAATTATATTATTATCAATTATCAATAGTAATAAAATGTATTACTGATAAAGTAATTGAACTGGTATAATATTACCACACGAAAAAAAAAGAAGAAAACATGCAAATCTGATTTATAAAAGCAACATTATACATCTCTAAATATTGCCTAATACGTTTTTATCATAATCCTGTTAATTTTAAAATAAATCAAATAAAATATTGTTGCGAAGATTAAATAGGTAAAACCTTATTTTTATTTATACCTTTAACTACTTTAAATAATTAAATAATTTTTTTCAAGAAATATTTAAATATATTATTATTTTTTTTTTTTTATTAGCTTTTAGTATTAAATATATTATATACGTAACTAACAATAATTATATAAAGTGAGTAGTATTAAAAATAATCATCTTAATAATTTTAATGTTGTTTAAAAGTTTATTTTGAGATCTTAAAAATTAAAATATGGATAGTTCTTAATATAGATAAACTATCTGTAATTTAATCATTTAAAATTCAAATAAATAGAATTTTTTAATAACATTTTTACCCAAGAAGACACAACGTAAATTTAAAATTCTCCGTTTTTATTAAATAAAAAAAATCAATATATCTTCTAGAAAAGCTATTTATTACATCAAAATTTAAATATCTTATATAATTCAGTATATTTTAATCATTCAATAGCAACATTTTGTATTTTTTTATTTTGCATCAAAAATTCTTTATTTGTGTTTATTCTTGTGTTATTGTGTAATATTTAAATTGTAATATTAATGCTGAAATCATTTTAATATGTTTTTAACTCTTTCTTGAATAAAAAAAAAAAAAAACTATTATGAGTAGTATTATTTGTTGATGTTCATCACATTAAAAAGATTTAAAATCACCATTATTTATTTTTAACTTAATGGTTAACATTTATATGATAAACTCTTTATATTGTTGAATTTAATATTATTCAAATCTATAATGTGTAAAAATTAATTGTTTTATTGTTTTGTGAGTTATGTATATAGTTAAAAATATACACTATGGTTAGTGTTTATTGTTTATTGACTAAGTCTTTCCATCTAGATACTGTTAAATCGTACAAATGTAAAAAAAAAATGTATTTCAATAACCATTTACATAAAAATTGACTACATTGTCAGATTTTAATTCCCACATTTCGTTATTAAAACTAAAAACTATAAGATAAATGCATTTAATGTTCCCTTAACGTAGTTTCTATGTAATTTGTAGTACAAAAATAAAATAAATTTCATTTTTTTTGAATTTGTGATTACTAATAAACACCTATTAACTATCATTATTATTACTATTGGCGTAACACTTAACATAAAAAGTATTTTTGACTTTTATTGTAGTTACAAAAATATATTGTTATTGACTAAAGACAAACTTATTGTCCTGGTTTCACAATGGTGACTGAATAATAGAGTAGTTATATATTAAGGGTATTCAATTAAATAATGTCATATTCATTGTTGCATAATAATAGCTGTCAAATTAGTGTATTTTCTATCCATGTTATGATATAAAGTAAAAACTTGTTTTGGAACAATGTGACGTTTTCGTGTATGTGCTTTATAAACCTACGCACTTGTGTTTCAATAACTTTATACTAATGGATTTTTATTACTATTAAACATCAATGTTTATCTCAACACATATTTAAACGCAAGCATTTTTTACATCTTCTATTAATTTATAATACAACGCTAAAGAAGGGTTTACATATTCACGAATGTGGACGTTAGTTAAAAATTTAACAAACATTTTGATAATTTTTTTTTGAAAAATTGAATTATTCTTTAATATTGAAATAAATAAAAATCACCGTATAGTCACTTTGGATATAATTCGAAAATTGAATACACCTCGTATTATGATAATATATTTAAAAAGACATTTAAAACTAATTATTATTTAAAAAAAAAAATAAATAATGTATAATTTTTGAAAAATTAGAATGTTATCAAAAAAAAAAAAAAAAAAAAAAAAAATGAAGTATCATGTATTTATTTAGTTCTATAATGCTTCTTAAATTAAAAACAAAATTATAAGTTATATTTATTATTTAATAATAACAATTAGAAATACGTTACTCCAAAGGATTTATCTATTTATTTTAGATATGAACTTTAATAAAGAATATGTATCTGCTATATATTAAATTAAGTATATTTTGCATACTCAAACACAATAAAGTATTATATTTTAAATTTCAGAAATTATTTATTATACGTTTAGTAACAATATTTTTAGTTACCATAAGTTATAATATTATTTTTAGTAGGTATTAATTTGTATTTATACTTTATATTACAATTAATAACCAATAACACTATGCATAAAATTATTTTAAAGTATTAAAATTGCATACACAAAGCGCCGTCTTATAAAAATATTTTTATTGATTTTATTATTGCATTATGTTTTATAAGTTATGACACGTACATTATATAAGTTAACAGTTTATGTAACATTTTGTTTATAACTTTATTAATTAATAACAAAAATTAGAATACTTCAAAGGGAATAGCTCTTTTGAATACGGTTCTAAAACTAACAACTCGTGGTGCTAAATGATTTAATACGTTGTGTTTACTATAAACAAACAAATCAATGATACTAACAGTTTATTGGTAAAATATGTGTTTTATTTTTATTTTCTCGCCAAGTTCTGAGGATATATCGCTAAATTTTATTTGCTCAATTCGATTTTGTTATTTACCGTGGTATAGTAGCATTCCGCTTACAGTAACATATTAGCATTGGAAATAAATAACAATTTTAATATATTTTTTAGCAATAGTTTCAGATGTTTCAGAGATTAAAAATTACGATTGATAAATGACAAGTACAAACAATTATCATCAAACGTTATTTTATAAATTATAGTAATCGTCATTATACATACAGTACATTAACATTATTTAATAAATTAATTGATACTATCCACTACCAGTTGGTCAGAGAATTCTCCTAGATTCATGCGTATATTATCTATGTCCCGGACTATGATCTTAGCATATATGGCTATACTTTGAACCATATTGCTCCAAATTTAATTTCTGCAGTTTTAAATTTAATATATTTAATTTTTAATCGGTATATCACAATTGAAGGGTCCGGTGCAATAACAAGGTATCTCCACTTTTTGAAATTGTTCAGGAGACATAAAAAATGTTTTTACTGACCCACCTTTCATCATGTTACTGTTTCCAAAACTGATTTTTATGCTTTGGATGTATATATAACATTCCATAAAGCCTTATTACTTTTAAATAAATTTGAATAATTTTAATTAATTAATTCAAGTTTAATTTAGTGGAGATATATGGGTTCTTACCCCAAAATTAAAATCCATGTTTTTTGTTTTTTTTTTATCTCAGAAATTCTTTCATCATATGTATTGAATAATCTCAAAAAACATTTATAATGTGTAATTTATACCTATAATCAAAATCATCCAACCTATCACAACCTTTTATAATGATTAAATTGAGTAACTATGTGTTTTAAGGAGATACCTGGTTTTTTGACCCAAAATATAAGTAAAACTTTGGTCTATGCATTCATTAATGTAGCTTTGATATCCTTTACGACTAAAAAAATACTTAAAAAAACTACTTTGGTAGGATATTTCATTTTAGAATATAATCATGAGCATATTAGTACCTATTAATGAGCACATAATAAATAAATAGAAAATATATCTTAAAATGATAAAAATGTGTTTGTTGTTACTCACAACATAATATAATAAATCAAAAAGAAACAAATTGAAAATAACATAACACCTTGAGCATGTATAAAAACAAATAAAACATAAACATAATAATAATCCTTTTAACAGTTGAAACATAATATTAAAATCTTATAATGTGGTATTAGTTGACACCAAATATTTGCGTAAATAAAAACATAAAAATTAATACTTAATTAATAAATTAAAAGTAATAAAAGTGTTGCCATCTTTCTGAGCATAAACAAGGTATCTCCGGAGATACCTGGTTCTTGCCCAGAACATTTAAAACCAGATATCTCCTTTTGTATGATATTAGCGTATTTAATAGTCGGAGATATATCGTTATTGCACCGAAATGTAGACAAATTTTTCCACTATTAGAATATGTTAAAACATGCATTTCGAAAAAAAGTGGAGATACCTTGTTATTGCACCGGACCCTTCAATTTATGTATTGTAACTCATAAGTTAATAATGCAAACTGATTCGAAGACTTAACAATATATAAAAATTTGTTAGTAAGATTCACGTAAAAAAAGAACCGTTTTGCTATACAGTAGGTGTCGATAGAACTACGTTAATATTGAGAAGATAGTTATATTAAAAATGTATTTAATTTGAATTCAGTGAAAAATAATCATATTTTAAAAGCCATTTTGAGCGAAGATATCATAAAGTGCCAGTCTAAATTTTAAGTGATTTCTTTCTACAAATTTATATTGTAATAAGTAATTCAATTTTTATCAGTGATAAAGTTGATAAAACTAATTTTTGAAAACATGAATCGCATATATATTTAAAAATATAACATGACTAGCTGTTATAAATCAAAATTGATATATTATATAAAAGTGTGATTATGCGCATAAAATACAATTCGAATTTAATTTAAATACTTTGAAAACTTCTTTTTCTCAAAAAATAAAACCTAAATAGTTAAATATAGGTTAATATTTATAAGCAAAAAGTTGTCAGTCCCTAAACATATTAATTTGTTGATTTAAAAAAAAATAATTAAAATTGTTTTTTATTTTTGGTGAATATTTGAACTTCGTAGTTCATACGATCATAAAAAAACTGTGATTGTACTTTTGATAAATTTTATCTCGATAAAAACTTATGATCTTGTATTAAATTTACAAGTTCTTTAAAACAAAGTTTTTTAGTACCTCAATAAAAAAAAAATAAAAAAATATTTAAATAAAAATCTAAATATACCACAAAAGTAATCAAAATATTTAAAATTAATACCATATTTATTGGTAATACGCGATTTAGGGGGACTTTGCATTTAAGCGCGAGATTATTTTGACGCAAAACAAAAAAAAGAAATAATAATAATAATAATACAAATGCGGTGTATCACGAAGATTCTACATTAAAATTATATTTTTAGGTATCAGATAATTGTGATACATTCTGTGTATAAAGTCAATATCAATTATTTCAGTTATCGTTTTTGGCAAAAATAAAATGAATCTGATATTTATATATTCAAATTCACAAGTATTTCAAAGTGTTTCATCTAATTTTAAGTTTAAGAAATAGTATAAAATACTTATTTATAAATGTTTAATATTATACATTTTAACCTATTTTTTTATTAATAATTATATGTCTATAAGTTTGGGCTCAGAGAGCAGTTTGTTTTTTTTTTTACAATTAATCATAAAAATTAAAAATACATAGCAATATATGCTTATTTTAATATTGAATAGGAACTAATCACAATATTAAATTAGTGGTTTTAACTTACAGGTTAAGTTATTATGGAAAAATCAAAATTATTTATTGAGTTACCTGAATTTAACATTTTATTGATCGGTGTGAATAGACAATTTAACGGTAAGTTGGTGTAGAAAACGTTTGTGACACTAGTATTAGTTTAGAGGACGTTTAAGGGTATTAGGCCTAGTAATTCAGAAAATATAATTTATTTATTTATTATAATTTCAATCTTTTTTTCTGGAGTCGAAATTAATTCACGCCTACATATACCAGAGTTAAAATAACATTTGTCCAAATAATCGTATTCATTTGGTGCGTGTAAAAATGATCACGTTGAAATGACGGTCCATCATTTATTGAGTTCTAATATGTATAGTTAGTATAAATTTCAAATTCCAAAATTTATTTATTTTTTAATAACAACTAGTGGACAGAATTAATTTTACTGAAAAAATAGTTCAGCATAATAGTTCCGTGTTACCAAAATTATTATTTTTGTCATTCTCGATTATTTTGAAAAGTATAGGAAATTTATTCTATTGGCCCTTTAAAGTACTAACTAGATCAAATTTACTACTAGAAACTACCTTTAAAGTTATAGATTGGTGATTTTTTTTCTGTTATAAAATGCGTACACACAGATCTAAAAAAAAAAACATACTATCGTTAAAACAATACATTCAACGGTCCATTTAGAATCTAAAAGGAAGAACATACAACTAAATAACAATAACTCATTTTTATTAAATGTATTGTTTGATAAATATTCCATTTTATGCAAATAACATAATATTCTTGAACTAGAATTTTTGGATTTTCTTATAAACAAAAACACATGATGTACTCCTATTACAGTTAACTTTAAATTAAAATTATATTTTATATTTTTTAAGTTTTAGATAAAAAATAATAATACTTGTAGATAACAAAACATAATTAATATACTAACCTTTATATTAAGTTTATCAATTATTTATTTAAATAATCATTCAATAATTTATCTTTTATTTACTTTATAATATTAACAGTTCTCTCATCAATATAATACATATTTTAAATTCAAGTAACTTAGGTAATTGAATCCTTAGACTTACAAAACCTTCTTTACTCAAAGTTATAATATTTATGACAGTATAATTATTTAATAATAATGAAAAAATATAAAATTTGTTACACTTCGTTATTATTAAATAGTTTTGAGAGTAACATATTTTATTATAATAATACATTTTAAAGGAAAATTATTTTTTCCTTATTTTTTATATTATTTTAAATATATTTTTAATCAAAAAACTCTTTATTATTTAAAATAAATAATAATAATAATATATGAATCCTAGTTAGATCATTCGCCACGAGGCTATAATTTTGTATAAATAAATACTTAACTCCATGTTATAAATTATTCTATTGGTGTTTCAAAATCCGTGTTTCATCGATCATACAAAGTTAGTTTATTTGACATAATATATGATGTCTATACTACCTTATTAGGCGTTGTATTTGATGAATTGTGCTGAATTTATGTTCAAAACTAAACCTATCGAAGTAATTTTAATACAGAATTTGTATATTTTGATAATATAATGAGATACATCATTATAAATAATAAGTCAGAGGAAAAATTACTAAAATATTATTATTTAAAATTTAAAATTACTTAATTGTGAAACGCCTATCAAAAGATTAAATACCAAGGTTTTTATAAATAATTATATATATATATATATATATTTATTTATAATTTATAAAAATGGTACAAGTTTAATGAAATAATTTAAGATCTGTAATTACATTGTTTTTTTTTTAAACTATTACTCTTGGTATAAATATTATAATAATTAAGAACTATTAGTTTAAGTTTTAATTAGTTACATCAACATTAAAAAAAAAAAATTACCTTGTAAATAATTTACAGAAAACAAAGTGTTTCTCAAAAAAAAAAAAAAAAATTCTCATTTGAAAAATAAAAGTCTGTATCATAACATATTATACCTCAAGTAGAGAAAAAAATTTAAAAATGTTTATAATATGGTCTTTAATACCATTATTTGAAAATTCCATGAACTAATCAGTAGATTTAGATTCATTATTGGACAAAAAAACTAGGCTGAACATGCTTGTTAAATCACTATGAACTTAACTCAAATAATATACGTAACTATTAATCCATAATTTACTATGATGACAGATTTTAAAGTCCTATATGGACACTTAATCTTATATTCATAAAAATAATTATTTATAAATTATGACCAGAGTGCAGAACAATTGTTTAGTTTTACAATAAACTTTTTTTATATTATTTATCTGTTTTATATTTTGTGAAAAAAAAATTAGGTATTATAATATTTCAAATAGCTAAGTATGTCAATCGAATATTAAGTGTAGTACTGTAGTTTAAACTTTGAAGAGCATTTGTTACTTTTCTCAATGGATTCACCAAATAATTGAAGAAACTAAAAAGAAACGTCAAGTTTCTAATGAAGTTGTCTAGGAAAATTTATTTTTACTCTTCTAATCTTCGAATTTTTTATACTTCAAACATTATTCATTAATTCTTAATAAAATATCACTATTCGATTATAAGAAAATAACCGCAATACCAAACTTCACTTCTTCTATCACTCTATCATTTTTTTTTTTTTTTTTTTTTTTTAATTCGATATTTAACATTGTTTAACATTTAGTTACAAGTTTATATATATTTTTATTTAGTTGTTTTTATTTTTCTCGTACTCTTGCAGTATATTTTATTTCAATACATAATATTGTCACCTATTAATTTTTATAGTATATTAATATTTACTTAGTGTATTCAATTTATAGTTTTTTTTTTTGTAACATCTTATAAAATGATATTTAAAAAATATTATTAATTAGATTAATTGATATATCACTATTATATTTGTAAGTTATACTAGTGTAATATCTTAATATTTCACACATTTTTATATCAATTATAATTTTCATTCCACTCTTTAAATTACAAAAAAAAATAATATAGTTTTATGATATATATTATAAAGGGCTGTTGTTTGTCGAATATCATATGTATACATCTACTTTTTTTTGTGTTTCTAAAGTTGTGATTTAGATATTAATTAATAAATAAAATCCATTCATTACTTTTGTAAGTTTCAACTAGGTACTTATATCAGTTATTTTTAAGCTCTTTGTTTTTTTTTAATTGACAATTTTTATTTTTATTTTATTTAATAATATACACTTAACCATTAATCATTATTAAAAAAAAATTTACTTTTTTGCATTTTTAAGTATTATTTTTGTGTTAAGAGTAATAATGTAATATTTATTTATTATATAACTATAAATTAATGATATGTATGTATTATGTTTAAATTGAAAGTTGAAGATAATTTAATTAAAATACTTTAAATAAAATTATCTTGTAAAAGTAATATGAAATAAACACAATACATATAAACATGTCCAGCTTTACCTAATAACGTTTACAATGTACACGTCACTATGTTCTATTACCATATATTATTTAAAATAATACAGTCGAAAGCTTTCTGATGTTTACATTGCTAGTCAAAATAAATTTAAAATTATTCAACTCCTATATAGTGGTATATAGTGAATGCAATATTAATTTTATTCTTAAAATATTATGATAAACACATTCACGATAATGCGTAAAAGATGTAAAAATCTGTAAAATTTTAATGTGCATATGTATAGCAACATTTACTGTATTTTTAATAGTTTGTTAATGTTTTTACTTAATGACCGATAAAGAAAAGAGAATAACAATAAAATATTAAAGAAGGATATGTTCTTAGAATTGAACATTTAGTAGATAAAACATTGCTAATTATCCTCGTTATCAATGAAATAAAATCTTGTACTCTTCAAATTTTATTCGCGGATGTTACGATATTTTGAATAAAAAATATTTAAGGATGAACAAATAATTATTATTCTCAGTTTGTGTTAATTCATTATAATTTACATAGTTACGAAAACGTTGTTCATAATAATATTGATTTATAAAAACAATTTTGATATTATCATCCTCATTTTATTTATTTATTTATTTTTTTTTATTTATTTACAACAAATTATGGTAAATGGTGAAAGAAAAAAAAAAAAGAAGATAATATAAGATGATATATTCTCATATATTTCATCCTGATATCATATCGTAAAAAAAATAAATTGATCAACCGGTCAATTTTAAAGTTAGTTAAAAAATTCTATGTATTAAAATATTTATAACATAAAGATATAATAAGTCGTAACAGTATTACATAAGAAACAAATAATTTAAAATAAATTTGATACAGTTACTTTAAAAACATAAAACATGGAGTATTAATATACATAAAAAATTATGATTTTAATAGATACTATAATAAATCAATATAAATTGTTAATTAATAATAAAAATTCAAAATTTAAATAATCAATTATCACATCATAATTATCAAAACTATTATTTATTGTTCTTTTTTTTTTTTATTATTTGTTTCATACAGTATAATCAAATATTTGAAATATTACTATATTATACAATGTACAGTGCCTAGTTTCTTAAAATTAAATTAATTAATTTTAATATGAAACTAATTTAATAATATTATTTATATGATATTTATTAAGACGGTAAAAAATCTATAAAGCACCTGGGAGTTCTCTCTACTATTTAATAAAAATAAGTAAATGTAATATTTTTATAAATATACGAGTATATCACATATATTTTTAAATTAACAAATATCGATCTAAATATTATTTATTTGAAGTTTTTGTTTTTGTGAAATGGACGTTAAGGTTAAGCTTTTTTGGTAAAAGTTAATTTTGAATTTTACTGTCGTGAAATAGTCTTTAAGAAATGTATATTAGCAAAAATTTACGGTTATTCCTAAAATAAGTATTTTTTTAAGCACACATTCTTGCAAAATAAAATTAATATTCTTCGTTTCGCTTAAAACGTCATATTAAATATAGAAAAAATATTAAGTTAAAATATTTATAATTTTTATTCAGATATTAAATCTTAAATTTCTAAAAGTAATCATTTTTGTAAATTTAAATCAAAATACTAATTATTTATAAATTTTAAATTATCAATTATTTCATTTTCAAAATTTTAAATAACTACGGTTATTTATTTTTAAATTGCAACAAAATAACAAATTCAATTTTGTCAAAAACTTATTTCACGTGAAAATTCCCTTTTTTCATTTTTAATTATTTTTTGATTTAATTATTATTAAGAAAAGTACTTAGATTTTTTATATTTGACTCCGGTGAATCAATTAGTTTTACTTTTCTACTAAGAATGATAATGACGTTAAAATGAATTCCAACCATCATTACTTGTTTAAAATATGACTTAAGATACAAAAATTCAAATAAAAATATGCATCATTATAGAATTGATACATTTATCACTTTTCTCAAGATCTATAATAAGAAAGTTTATTTGTATTTATATGCAGTAATTTATTATTACTGATTAAAATACATAATGTTATAATATTGAATTTAAACATCTTGCTACTATTATTCTACAAATTAAAGAAAGTGAGCTGTACGGCTTTTGAATTTGGTTCAATAGCCACACATGATATTTATTATCAAAGAAAGTATATAATTTAATCACATAATGTTTTGTGATTTATGACTATAAACGAAAAAAATGAAAATCTTCTTGGACGCTCGATTGTTTAATCGAGTGTATCACGCTAAATATCTCTTAACACTCTGGTTGTTGTTGAAATCCGTTAATGTAACATAGCAAAAATAGAGAACATGAAATACTTTTTCAGAATTATATTGTACACACTACATACTACAGTATATTGTTCACGTTTTATCAAATATCTCTTTTTATTAAAATTTTAAACAAACATCAGGACATTTTTTTTTCTTGTAAATCAATTAGATTATTAAGATAAAAAAATGAAAACTGATATTTTATATTATTGATTATTTAAAAACAATGTATAAACTTAACTATTAATTATTATATACATTATACAAATATATTATACTTATTATAATTAAATTTTATTAAGTGATATAATGGTCATTCGGTAATTGAGCCGACGTATTTTTTAATTTTATTGGAAATATAATTTTTTTAAATTAAAGTTTTTTTTCTGGCTTTTAATTATATTATGAACTTCCGATTGAACTCCCAATAAAATATTTAAAAAATTACAAGTATTTGGATGTGACATATAAAAATTATTTTTGAAATACAAATGAAAAGCTTCGACGGCATTCGTAGTTCGAGTTATAGATTCAGACCTTAACGCACATATATGCGAAGGGAAAAGAGCATCGTCACAAATATGGGTGTCAAATTAAAATCTGAAAAGTTGTTTATTAACCGAGTTGTATTGTAATACTAAATGTGGATAGTCAATAGTATAGTTGGTAATAATCAACTAAACGATCACCATGTTTTATAATTTTTGTAAATTATGCTTTTGGCTATTTTTATCTATTTTATGTGGTAACCGTCTCTACTAATTCTATATAATTGAATATTGGATAATTTATTACCTTTTGATAATGTACGCGGTCGCTTCGAATAAAGTTTCGTGTGAACTGAAGTGTTAGGTATTGTAGCAATTTATAAATGACCTGTCATACTAAATATTATTTTATTAAAATTTAAAATTTAATGATGCCCCAATTACCAAATACAATAATACAAATTGTTGAAAATAATGGCCCAATCACTACCTATTATAAATGTAAAATAGAAGCGGCTCAATTACTGTATAATTTTTAGAAAAAAAGGTTGATCACGACCCAATTCCTGGGCGCTCGATATAATATGTTTACATAGTAAAATAATACAATTATGTATTATATTGTGTATACGAGTGGCTATAGATAATTTATATATAATTGATAGATGCTACAGATAAAATATTATAATAATAATATGAGTTATGACACATTGAATTAAATATTTGTTCTAATCATAGATAAATTATAATATTTATATAACTATTATAAATTTTAAAAGATATATTATTATTTATTAAATATTTACAAATGATAAGTTTGCTAATTTGAATACATGCACTTAATTTCAACAGAAGTGTTACTTTTTTTTTAAATAATGTAATGTTTAAATAAAAGTGAATAAAAAGTTATCGATTAATTATAATTTATAAGAAAATTGTATTACTTAAAAACTATATTTAATTACAAATTTTGATTACAAATTATTATTTTTATTTTTAATATCTTTTATTTATTTGAAATATATTATTGTAATTATTTAAAATATGGCCTTTGAATACATAAAATAACAAAAAAAATATTATCATAAAAATATTAGTAAGTTAATTACTAATGACTGGGTAGCATAATTTACTCATAATGACATCATATATAATTTATTTGATATTTAGTATCGGAAGTGCATTTCATTTCTATTTAGATATTTTTTACCTTAAATATGTTTTTATACGATTTAAAGTCGAAAACGATCTTTTTCAGAAGTACATTATATATAAGGATTATAAATAACATGTGTAAAGCAATGTTTAAATACGAATAAATCATAAATGTTACTGTTTCTATAGTTTTTAACACAGTACTCATAGTAGTTATAGTTGATGAAAGATTTTTTATACTTAAAACATAACTTTGAAAATGGATATATTTATATCTAACGATAACAAATGTTCAACTGGAATAGGGACTTCTGATTGTTTTATCTTTGTTAGTTTTAAAATATAATTTATAGTTTATTATCACATTATCATAAAATAATTTTCAATTTGTTAATATTATACTTCTATTATAAAATCAAAAATTACAAAATATTTGATTTATTTAAATTCCAAACTACCTTTTAAATTTATTTAATTTTCATTAGCTGTTTCATCATATTGTTTTGACCTTTTTTTTTGTTTGTAAACCGTATCGTACTAATTTTCAATAAACTTGTTTCTTGTTAGTTCATTGTAATTCTGAAAAATAGGTTTAATCATAAAGTAAATGTATTTCATATTTTATCAATGATTCATATTGATCACATAGTGTATTTAAATATTCATCAATATTAACTGATTGCAGATATTTAATAATTCAGTTGAGTCGTGTAAGTTAATTACCCCAAAATAATGATATGAAGGTATTTTCAAAACGGTTCATTAATCTAAGTTTACCGTAAGCTTTATAATGAGTGTTAGGTTTTTAATTTGTATTTTCTTATGTGTCACATAGACTTTGTATAATGCTTAAGAGCTTTACATGCATTATCTTGTGCAAATCATATAGTATCGGACAGCTTTTATTAATATTAATATTATAAGTAAGTTACAACGATAAATAAATACAGAAAAAATGTATAAATATTTTGAACAAAATTAAAAATATATTTGCTTTTTTACAGTTACTTTCTGCTCGTGATTCTTTTAAATCAAAAGAATGTACCGAACATTTTCAACAAATTCAGCCAACGGAAAAACTTTTTTAATTAAATAAAAACAGATATTTTTGTATTATCGTGATTGACCTCTCAAGTATGCAATATCAATATTATATTTTTTTAAGTAGATAGTACTGCATTATCTATACACTGAGATTTAAATGAAACATTGAAAAAAAATCACATAAAATTTTTTATTGTTTGTATCAATTAGTATAAAATTATAAATGAAAGTTATATTTTGTGCAATATATATATATATAGTTAAATCTATAATTATTTATAATAAATAACCATGAACTTATTACTAAATTATATTAGTAAATATTAAGTAGGTGCATACATACTTACTTAGAGTATTAAGCATATTATAAGTTATTACCAGCTTTTACAAAAATCTTATCAACTAAAAGACGAATCTTATTCACAACGTATCTGAAAAAAATTGAATTCATTATTATTATGATTTATTGTGTTACAAATGTACAAAAACATAATTTAGATGCTGAAATTGTCTGAAATGTAATTACACCATACTTTTCACTACTTTAATTCGTTTTATCTAAAAAGGATATTCTTTAAGTATTTAAATTAATATATTTATATAGAAATTTAGTTTTTTTTTTTTACGAGGTTTTGGTTTTGACTTACTCATTGGTTTAAAAATAGTATTTATTTTCATTGTATTTGATAAATTCATAAGTACAAGCACCATTGGCTTTGAATTTTTTTTTTTAAATGTTCTAAATATTAAAAAAAAAAGTTAGAAAAATGCTAAATAAAAGTTTCAGGTTTTAATTGTTTTATGTATAATAGGTACGAACTTTGTGTTTAGAAAGCAATTTTTTAGAACAGTCAAAAAAAAAAAATGCAATTTACATTTAAATTTGTATCCTGATTATAAACAAGGTCAATTTGTAAATCTAACTATGGAAAAAACGTTTTAATAGACAGTAAAAGCACAGTTATTTTATTTATCACGATGCGTTGTCCAGTTTAACATGCATTAATTGCATAATAAGTTTATCTAATATATATTTCAAAAGTTAACCAAGATTTATAGTAACCGCTTTATATAAGTTGTCCTCAATTTCTGGTCAAAAGCTTATTTTAATACTTGTGATAACTGATTATATATTTTATAAATATAACTCGTTATAAGAAAAATTATCAAGTTAAGCAGATATTTTAATTATTAAATTATACATAAATTTTTCAAACATAGGTAGATGAATTAATTAATAATCATAACACTCAAATGAATAATATTTTATACTTCATATTATATGTGTATAGTATATATTTATATGTATTATAAATAAATAAAAATTTTAGTTTTATAATAATATTAAAATGTTTAAGTGTAATAGATTTCTTATTTACTCAAATTTAATTAACAGCAAATAACCTAAAACGATTAACATAATATATAATATTAAAAATTGTTTAATTGAAATTTATATGGTTTTAAAAGGTTCAATTAACTTATATTAAAAGTAAGTTGTTAATTAGTTTAAAGTTTATGTTTATTATTCAAGTAATAACTAATAAATCTTAGTACGCATTAAATTTGTTAATTGAAAATAATTTCTCTTTATTCGATTTCAGAAATTTAAATTACATGTGACTTACAACTTTTAACAATACTTATATTTTACGATATGGTGTTATGAGTTGCTATTCAAGTGTGCGAGTAAAAGTTATATAATATGTTTTACATTATATCATAAAATTACGTATTCTATAAAATCTGTTTTGGTTCAACCAAATGAATTTAAAATTTTAAAGCAAGTATGTGCAACACATATACAAATTACAATTATTATTATTATCAAATACTAACTCTATAGTTTTTGAATGAACGTGATGTGAAGCTTGAGAACAAAGGTGATGGATATTGTGATATCATAAAATAATATAATAGACGTTCCACCCACTCATTTCACATCACAATATAATCCATGAAAGCGTCAAAAATACATTCACTTCATCGAGACTTTATGAAATTAACTTCTCAGATTGTTGAATAGTTAGTTGAGAGAGGGATGGCTGACTCCGGTGATCGTAACAAATTACTTTTCCTCGTCTCCCAAAATAAACCAGATTAATTTCTTAAATATCCTAGCGATTTACTATTTCGTTTTTGTACCGTAATTTATTGATATATATTTACATATTACTATAAATAGTCAACTTGACCAAAGTTTTAAATTAGACCATATTATGTAACCAAAAATATAATAAATTGTGGATAGCATGTAACTAACAGCCGTGGAACGAGGTACACAAGTGATCTTTGTCCACGATAAATCTTACCAAAAATTTTGATTACACATAATCGAGATTTTATAGCAGTGTAATAGTATTATATATATATATATATACTCGTATATATAGATTTCTGTGATCATAAATTCAGCGGCTGTTGTATTGAGGTACAGTATAATAAATTTTGGTTGATATTATTTAAATACATAGATCAAAATATGGTTACCCAACCATTATGCATGATATGAAATAAAGTTTTAATGTGGGTATGGTTATTAAATGGAAATAAAACAATGATTTGGTGGTATCGAAATGTAACTATGTCAATGCTACTTGAGAGTTGACATATTATGTTTTATCCTGGCATGATCTTTCTAATAGCTACACTGAAATTGCACTAAAAGATCTTAAGTTATTTTTGACTCTCGTAAACATAGAATCTATAATAAGTATTATAATTAATTTGACGAAAAACTCACGTTTTTACCGCGGGCGTAATTCGAGTTCTACTCCAATGCTTTATATCGGTAGTTTACATTGTTGTTGCTTTGTTGTTGCTATCAAAATAGCTTCAGTTGTTTTAAACGTTTAGTTCTAAAGTTACTATAGATGGTATTCCTAAAGTTGACTTTAAAGCTAGATTAAAAGAGAAGAAATAAATGGGTTAAACGCCGTGGGTCATATAAACGTAAAAACTGAATTATATTTTTTCTTAATATAAAAATAAATATTATTACATAACTATGTTTAACGTGATACTATTTACTCAAATATATTTTCTATCAAACGAATTCCTGATAGTTGAATATAAAATATTCAATTTACTTATAAACAAATTATAAAAAAAAAAATTATATTTTAATCCTACATTTTAGATTCTAGTGAGTGCGAGTCAGTTTTACAATAATACTTTTTTTCAGTGATATAGATTATCAGTTATCACACATTTGCTTACAGAAAAAAAATCAAATGTCATCTAATTTAAGTGTTACTCATAACTAGAGCGCGAATTTATATGTATTGAATATCAACCAAATATGCGCTAAAAATCTTAAATATGCATAAATATATGCACTAAAATGTTAAAATATGCACGAGAAATAAAAAAATATTTGTAAAAAATTATTTTTTGAACAATAGCGAAATAATGTTAGTGTTCAATCATAGCTGTAATCGATATTTTCTTATGTTGATAAAATTAATCTAAATATTTTATTTCCCTGATTATTGATCTAAGATCATATTATTTGGAAAAACTGTTTATACCTATTAATTTATATTGATATTAATTGAAACTGTATAAATATAATATATTATTCTCATATTATAATAGACTGCAATAGGATATATTTAAAAAATGTCTAAAAAACATAAAAATGTGCACTAAAAGATGAAATATGTTATTAAAATTGTAAAATAGGCCCTTAAAATAGAAGAATATTGAAATATACAAAAATATGCTATAAAAAAGTTTCATTTTTTAAATTGTCATGCCATGGAATAAATTTTGTACTCACTTAGCTTATAGTTCGCTTTTACTTATTATGACAAAAGGTGTCATTGGTATCAACAAGCACTGATTCAAATTGATTTTCTTTCAGTGTATGAATGTTATGAATACTGATATTTTTAAACCAAAATTGCAGGTTATAGCATGGAAATAAAGTTCATTTTAACCAAAATAATTTAATTTATTTAAAATATCATTCTTTTATTGATTCCAGTTTTATTTTTCGTAATGATTTAAAATTACCAAAACATTCATAGTAGATAGGTAATAGACATTTTGTTTGTCTTTGAATTAACACTCGTAAATGTTTGCGTGGAGAATTTTTAAGTAAGTAATCGTTGTTGTTTTTTCTTTATATATGGCCAAAAGTTTTTTCATCAAAACTTGTTTTTAGAATTAGACCTCGTATAATTATAACTAGAATTGAAAATTATGTCTTAGATTTGAAAGTCTTTTAGAGAAACTATTGTATGCATTTTTTTTTCTTTGCCATTGCAAACACATAAATAACTATAATTTTTTATAAATAGCTCTTATAATATCGATAAACATTAATGATAGATTTAAAATATATAAATTTTAATTTTTGATCCAATTTAAAGTCATAATCAGTAGTAATATTAATGATGCAGATTTCCATTCAACTTAAATCCTAACAGGATTGAAATGAATAATAAGATATTAAAAATGGATAAAATTTAAAAAAAAAATTCAATACTTTACCGATTAAAATAAACCAAAGAAATATTTGCAAAAACATAAATAGTGTAAGAGTTAAAAAGTATTTCACATAAATAATTATTACACTTTATTACTTCAATGAAACCCCAAAACTGTCCTTGACTAATAAATAAAGGTTATAATATGTTGCTTAAAAAAGGCAGCATGCCTAATAAAATTAATGATGTTTATTTTTCAATGCGCATTTTACACATTATTATAATATTATAGTTTATTTTATTTGTCATATGAAATGGTCCTCTCTAATTATGTTACCGGATTAAACTGATTTTATTTTAAATAATAGTACATAGTATAACTATATTCATACATACAAATAACATAAATGTCCATAATATGTGAATCATATTTTCGATATATTTTAATATTGTTCATTTTTTTATTTATATTATTCTCTATAAATAGCAGAAGCAATTTTCATAACCGAGATAATCTGGTATTTAAAAAATTCACTGTAAAATAATAATAATGTGGTTACATTTAATTTAAAAAAAAAAAAAAAAAAATTATTACTATATCTTTAATTTACATAATATATTTTTGAAAACAATCAAAGGCCGTTCATCAGCTATTTTTGTGTCAGTGTTGGATTGGAGTAGTAATGAGAAAGTGCCTTTTCCAAATTTGGTTTAGTTTCAACTGTAATAATTATTATACAAATTAAAAATTTTAAACTAAAAGTAAACTTAGGAGTTGGACACTATAGCTTAGATTTTGAGAGAGAAATTTTAAGCGAATTATATGCGATTTTTTTTTAGTCTGTCGCTGTCTTCTAATACGGTAAAAGTGCTTTGTTTTTAAACTTTTAATCAAGAAAAAAAAAAAAAAATTAAGGATAAAAGTAAATTTTACGTAAATTCAATTATGTTTTTGTCGTAGGTATCTCAAAAATAAACATTTGTAGATTTTTGAAATTTTCACCGAATATTTATATTACCATTTAATAAAACATATGATACACTTTTAAAAATATTTTGAATCTTTTTGAGCTAATTATAAAAATGTATTTTTAAGTTTATATCAAATTTTTTTTATGTTCGAAAAATGTGTTACTTATATAAAATGCTTGAACATTAAATACAACGTTACACATAAGTTTTTAGGTCAGTCTCTGATCGACTTAAATATATTTTGTATCCACATTTTATTCGTACACTCAATCTAGTGTTCATAATGATCACTAAAAAAAATGAATTCGATTCGAAATAAAATATTATTTTTACGATCATGTTACTACTTTTTTTCAAATAGACATGGTCACATTTGCATTTATTATGGAATTAAATCCATTCACATGGTCGTTTATCGTAATTAATTATTATGTCTCTCACTCTATTTATAAAATTTCATGATTATTATCTATGCCATAAAAAATGTTTAATTAGTGTTTGTTTACATATTTCGAGAAGCTATAATAACAATATAATGAAAAAAAAATACAATCAATGTAATTTTTTATGCAAATTATCTTGCTATTAGATTAGATAAACTTATTTTAAGTTTTAAGTTTCAGTAAGAACATTATTATTTTTTTTAATTTTATTTAGTAATTGGGTAATTTTTAATGTTCTTCTCATTTGTTAGTCTACATAAATATTCTTTTTAATACATATTTGAGTGGTAATTACATAAATTATATTGACAACAGTAGTGAAAGTTTACAGTTATCACTCCCTCGGACATGGTTTTTATTGTAGTTTTAGCTATTCCCATCAACTTATTTTTAACTTTTTGTAAAAAAAAAAAACATAAGTTTATTTAGATTATACATGCCAACCTACAAAAAAAAAAAAAAAATTAATTAATGTATAAGTTATATATACTGTTGATAAACGCAATTTAAATTTCTAAAAATCCACTAAAAATTTAAATTGTATTCACACTTATACATTATATTTGATAAAAAATGGCTTAAATTTATTTTATCAATATGAAATTAATTGTATTTCAAATGCTTCTTAAATCGATCACAATTATCAATACTGGAACTAGTCAAATTGCTCTTTTAAATTGTTTTGCCTCTAAGCCTTTTTCGCTGTTATACCATTAGCAGCTGTAAATTCACGTAACCTATTCTTCTAACCTTTCTAAGGTATTTTTATTTAATTTTTAGTTAGAATAAAATTAAAATAATTAAAAATATAGAATAAGATTAGAATTTTCCCTTTATACTTATAAGTCACATTTTTCACGAAAATCATACACATGAATTATTTGAACATTGAATCTAATTTTGAATTCGATATAATGCAATCACACATAGGCAATTTCCAATATTTTATAAAAAGAGTGTATTTTTGGACTTCTCAATTGACTAGTGGTCGTTTAAAGAATATTATAAATTTAACTTCCCACTGACAATACTTTTGCAAAAAAAAAAAATTCAACTTGAATATACGATTACCTAAACCGATTTAAAACAAAACACTGATAAATTTAATATTTAAATTGATTTATAGTACAAAAATTTTATATTATATGAAATAATTAATAATTTAATATTCAATTTTATCATTTAATGTAACAAAATATATTATGATTGTTAGTTTATTGAAAGCTTGAATTCTTATTATGTTTAATATTAATATTTACATAATCATGGTAAACCAAAAATAATAATTAAAGTTGTAATAAAATAATTGTTAGTTCAGTTATAGTTTTTACTTTGATTAAAGAATAATTTTAAAAATCCATTTGAGTATGTCTTATTTCATGGACTATTAATTTTATAACCGCGAGAAAACAAATTTGTAAAATTCAACATAATAAGTTTCATTCGGAACTGCTCGTATATGTTATCTACACAAAACGTTTACTTTAAAGATTATATTTTGATGTTATTAATTATGCCATAATTTTTAGTTTAAAGATATTAATAGCATTAAGTTAATTATCTAAAATTATATTTTGAGAGAAAACATAAATTAATTTTGCTATGTAATACTATACATGAGAAAAATTTATAATTTTAAATTCACATTTTTCTATTTTAATTTAAGTGGATTAAAAATATGTGTGTGACTGTTTAATTTAAAAGGTAGTTCCATCCTTAATCGGTTAAATACACGCTAGTGTAAAATTACATACTGCGTGTCTAATATGAACTCAATATATGTATAAAGTTGTAATTAAATTTTACTAAGGATGTTTAAATATTTAAATTATAAATACTTCAAGTGATGTTTCAGTATAAATATAAATGTTTATATAAAATTTTTGTTTCAAATAATTATGTAAATATAAATCCCATCTATTTCGCATTCTAAGATATTGACTTCTTAACATAAAAAAATTAACCTGTAGTAGTCACTAAAATAAACTTATATTTAGAAACCCATATAAATTATAATTGATACATTTGTGAATAATAGACTGAATATTTTTAAAATACTTATATTACTTTGGAATATTTTAGTACCTCTATTTTAATTTTGGCTAGTATGAAATTATATTAAATATTAATTTGTCCATATTTTTTTTATTTTTTTTTAATATTGACTAGCCGACATTAAAAATTGCCGGTAGACTAAAGAGAGCTTTGATCTATTATATTATACTATGTTATGTCGAATTTATTCAAAACAATAATGAAAGTAACATTTTGTTAGTCTCATATAAATACTATTAAAAATATTAATCGAACTTATTAAAAGAAATTTAAAGTTATGATAAGTGTCGGAATCAATTATTTATTAAGGAACCATGCTTTCAATTTTACTCACGTGGCGTAACGTCTGCAACGTTGATCTAATTCGAAACCGCCAGATTAGTCATCATCAATTAATAACGGCCTAATTTATGAAATTGAATTTAAATTCACCAACATTTTAAGATGAATAATATTTTAGATGGTATTAGTTTCTTTAACAAAATAGATACAAATTTTCCTTAGCAATATTTTACATTGTACATTTTAATAATCCATACTCTCGGAACTGCTTACTAAAAAGCTTATATACTTTTTTACTGTTTCATCTCCTTGATATTTCTGCTATAACTGTTCAAACTACTAAAAATATACATATTATATAGCTTTATTTTGTACGCTGTCATTATCCATTTTTTATAGTACACGTATAAATTACTATTTTTACCACGTATTTTATGTTTTTCTATGCTCTTCAAATGTAATCTAAACTTATCTTTGACCATTCATTTTGCATCTATTATTCCAAATATTAAAATTTGAAGTTCCCCTGTCTGATGTTTAATGTTCTTGACTTGATATGATTGAGACGTTACTGAAATTAAGTATTTAAAATTATACATTTGCATTTGATGTTATATAAATAACTTAACTATTATCGTTTCATTGAGATAAGCTTAGTAGTTAGTATCCTAAAAATATCTATTATAAATTCAAGACAAAGATATTCATGAATTCCACTATACTTATATAATCTGCTAAAACGTTGTCCACTTATAATGTAAACAATAATGTCTTCCTTAAAATAAACATAATTTTACCTTTGAAACTACTAATATAATCGTATTAATAGTTTAATATAGGTACTTAATACACACTATTATGTTATTACATAATATACTTATTACAAACATATTATATAGAGTACGATTTACTAAACCCAAATAACTGATTAATGAGTCAATTTTTGGTCAAAATTATATATTATTTAACTACCATTGTGACTATGATACATTTAACAAAACTACTTGACGACCTTACTATTGTTTTAATACTAAATTTTAAATTAATTAGCTAATTTTTTCGAACGCTTATTAAATACTTAATGAATATTCAATTTATTATTAAATAAGTTATTTATTGATACAAATATTAATAAGTTAAATAAATGCTTTAAAAGTTATAATTTTTCTATAACCAAAAATGTTCAACTATCATAAAGTATTAATATTCTTACAAAACTTGACTAATTTCCACGAAAATTAACTTTAATTTAAATTTGCATTTGGCCCCATTTTTTTTCTTGAAAATGTAATACTTTATTTCAAATTCCAAAATTTCAAACTCATGTAATGTGTTTGTTTGAGAAATAAGAATCATTATTAATTTGTAATATTGCATTGTATTATTAGTTATGATATTTTTATTGTTATTCATTTCAATAATATATTAAACAATTTTTAAAATTAAAATTATTATCAAGATATATAAAATGATTAAAGCGGATATTAAAGGTTAAAATGTTAAATGCAATGTGATATTTTAAAAATAGATTCATGAAAACTTCGAAAAATGTTCTAGATACGACACGACAAACCAAATATCAATATACCTACTTTCAGTTTGTATCAAGGTTGTTTTTAAAAGAAATGCCATTACATAGAGTTTATACTTTGAAAAGAAAACACAAAGAAACAGAAACGTTTTCTTATAAAATGATAATAATATCACGTTTTATTTTTCACGTAATAGAGTATATTAATGTATATAGTGTATATAGTAGAAACTTTGAGTACCTACTGTGTATACTTATTGTATAGGTTGCAAGAAAATAAGTTGTTTATTCCGTTTTAGTATTGTATGACGGAAACCCTAAAGTCGGTTGTTCATATTATATTATCATCTAACAAACATACATTAACCAACGCTTTGATGTTATGTGTACAAGAATCCATAGAAAACAAATATGTTTGACCTTGCTGATCATCTTATTATGAGGAACAAGACCTGACAAAAATTTAAAATAGGGAAAGACATAATTTTTTTTTTTTAATCCGGCTTGCCAAATCGAATCTATCTTGTTCAGATAATGAGCAGAATACATTCGAACGCTGTTGACTCAGATTAACGAGCTTAAAGATTAATGACAAAATTCCGATTCTTTCTACAAGACATTACCAAAATAAACGTATATATGTTTATATAATAAAAAATACATGATAAACAACTAACATACATGTATATCACATTTATCTATTAAGCCAAAAATAGTGGACCCTGTTCTTAATGTAGATTTATATATGTATGTATATATTAGTATTATTTGATAAATTATAAATGTTTTTTATTTTTATGTCAATAAATGCCCTATAGGTTGTTTTAAATTATCAGCTATATTTTATTATTATATTTAACAATAATTATTATAGGTAGTTAATAGTTATGCAAATATTAAATTAATTTTGTGGTCTAAGTTCTTGATTAAATTATTTTTCTATCATGTCTATATTTATTAGACCCCGCAAGTTTTATGGCCCGCCTGTAGGTGTATAAAACGATATCGTTAACAACTAAATAATCATAATCAGACCGCGTAGTTCACCCGTTTACTGTTGAATCAAATATTTGTTCGTCCAAGTCGTCTTGGCAACGACCATTATTGTGGTTTGTCATGCATATATACCACGCTCGTGATTAATGAAACTGTATCGACTGGTAGGAAAGGGAAAAAAGGAAGACATGTTGTCAAGGCGAGACCAAAATGAGAAGAAAATAAGAACCGGAAAAAATAGAATTGACAAGTGAGTTTTAAGGGTCAGCAAGTATTTATCAAAACTAATAATCTCTGCGTTTTCTTACTACTTCTACTCCTATAGAAATTGTTGTTGTATAAAAAGGTTAATTAACTGTACATAATCCGAAGGAATTTTATAGAGAACGAATAATGATAGAGATGACAAACTTATAAGACGGAAGAGATTTAAAATTTACAAGATAATGTATATAAGCTATACAAGTAATAAATCAGTTGCCAGTTTTTTTTTTCACTCCTTCATCTTCCATTTAGGTTAGGTAATGGTTTTTATTGGATTTGACGAATACATTTCAATATTGCAAGCCGGAATGATAATCAGTGTGACGATTTACACGATAGCAAAAAAAACTTATAGATTATAAAATATTTCACAAAAACAAAGATAGTATATTAACATAAACCTATTATACATAAGGTCATACTTTAAATTTATAAATATTTTTTATTAAACATAAATTAAACTTAAATTTAGAGTTTTACAAGTTTTACAGGCTGTGGTGTTGATTTACATACTCAACGTTTGGTCGTCAAAACAAAGTACGAAATATAATATGATATTATCACCGTTATCAACACACTATATAGTTGAATTTAAACTGCGTGTATTTCGAATAAAGTTTTGTTTTAAAGTTTTAACTAGACTAGTGTTAAAAATGTATCCATCGTTCATAGTTATTAAATTGTAACCAATGCAAAGTCGAACTGTCTTTCAAAATTTAGCACGAGTCCCTTAACAAGTGACTTTACAAGTGATGAATTAACACAATGAAACTTATTTTTGTACAAAATCAATTTCTCAATAAACCCATCACTTTTATTATCCCAATATATTTACAAGCATACAGATAACGGTTTTCGTGAGATTAACTATGCATCGTATTATAGTTGTATAATATGTCTTATGTTAGAAGGAGACAAAATTTAGTTTAAGCTTATAACACAATACTCGAATATTTTTGACACAAATACAATTAAATTGGAATAAAAATAAAAATCTGTTTCAAGAATAGCATTGGGAATAAATACAATCTGTTAAAAAAAAAAAAAACACAATTTACTGTGAAAGTTAAGTATAAATAAAATGCGCTCATTCGTGAATAATCCAGAAGAACAAATATATTGAACAAAATAATGTGTTAAAATCATATAAACAGAATATTTGTTTTCAGTTCTCAGCGATAAACAGTAAAAATGAATGCTTATATTAGATAACAAAAAAAAAAAAAAAATAATAAAATAAAATATAAAAGTCATATTATATTTCTTTTTATTTTCTTCTACAGTGAAAGTTTTTAATGTTAAATTTTACATCTATCAACTCTGATAGGATTCTATACATATACGACTTCGGGAAATAATTAACTATTTAATTAAAAACAGAATAATATTATTATTTGTCTTCATATCTTGTTTCAGTCAAAATTTTCTATGTAAAAAATGGTTTTTTAATAAAAGTTTACTACCCGTTATATACGGGTTCTACAACAATGAACAGGCACGTGAGACTACTGGGGCATGCGTAACATAATTACATTTTCTTGGCATCCACACTTCTTATATCACCGAGTCTTGAAACTAAACTAGGAACATTTTTTATACCTATGCCTGTACTATTTTATGCTTGATTTTGGGCATTTTTGCCTACAGAAAACCCTTATTTTTAATGGTAAATTACATACGTTAACATTTGAATGGAGTGTCTTATAATTTTGTATAATAATTATACTATGATTAAATTTCGTATACCATTTTTTTTAAATTGTAATTTATGTCAATCTTTATTTGCGAGTAGTTATCTAAACTGTTTTTAGGTTTAAATTAATAATTAATTAATTAAACATCATTAAATACAATAATTAGACTGTTTGATATTTGTTTTAAATAACTGAGTAATGAATAATTTATTACATCAAATGATTTCACTATATTTTTCTTAAATATCTAATCATCAACATACTATCTAATAATTGTATAGTCTTTTTTAAAACAATAATACAATAAATAAGTCACGCAAGATGAAATCAGAAATACAAAAAAGACAATAAGGCAATAATAACTTTTAGAATTTTAATCAAATTTTATTTCATTTTTGTGTTCAAGTAAAAATTATATAATTTTAAGTTAAAAAAATCAATTTTTTTGTATCTACATAACTCTTTGTACGAAATATTATAAACGCACATCAATATATATATATATATTATTGGCTGTTCAATGTTTATATATATATACATATATGAAGATAGAAAGTAGAAATAAAATAGACATGATTATAATACATCATTATAGAGATATAACAACAGTTAGGTATACACAAAAATACGAGATTATTTTTGTATATCAAATGTTCCCCGTAGTTTTTTTTTTTGTTTATCTACATTTTGATATTGACAAAAGAACTTGAATTTATAAAGTTAGGTCAAATGAAGATATGGTTTAAAAGTTTAGTAAATAGAAAAATTACTTAACGTTAAGTATGGATACAGTACATATTTTTTGAAGACGGAATAAAAAGTAAACACAATATTTCTTTTGTTATATTTATTTTCTATTATGTATGTATATACGTAATATATAAATATCAATCTTACAAACCATCATATTTATATTCAGGTTTATGAAAATAAAATATGATCAAATTGCATTGTTAAAAAGATATATATATATATATTTTTACTTTTTAGTGCGATTTTTAAATAAAATAACTTAAGAACTTTGGAAGACCCAAAAAGAATTGTTAAAAATGATTTTAGTATTGAAGAATTCATTGTTGAAAAAATACCCTTGTATAAGTATGTAACTTGTAAATGATTACAGTCGCTTTTTTTAAAAAATGTTGAGAATTTTTAATTAATTACTTTTTAAAAATTATCGGATTTTTACAATTAAAACATTCAATTGCACATTTTAATTATTTAATTCCTCAGATAATTACATTAGTCGCCTTGATGAATCTTCTTTGCTTAAACTTTAAAATACAAACGAAACTTCAAAAGTACATTTTTTGTTTACATTATACGTTTAAACAGTTGGAATAAAAAGAGTAGATCCCCATATAATATTCACACTCGGTATAAATCTAATTTAATTATGTTGTATTCTTTAAATTACCTATCGCATTTTTATAATAACTGAATAACTTTTGATGATAAGTAAAAATAAATATATCCACATAATTAGGTATAAAATGCTTGTACAAGAAATTGATATGTAACACCATTTTATCACCATAATGAATACTAATGGAACTTACGGTTAATCTAAATTATCTAAAAACACGGGAATACGTATATTTAGGGTTATAGTCTAATAAATACAGGATTTGATTATTAGTGTATGGACCATATTTGAGCAATGAATGCAAAAAAACAGTGCAATGAGGAATGATTACGTATAGTACTGTAGATAACTACACAAACAACATTCGTTTCTGTGTACCGCATGTGGAACAAACAACAGCTAAAACATACGAAGTAAATGTTATATATCATAATATATAGGTACATAAACAGACAAGCTTAATAATTTATAATATATTCAACGTTACATTTCTTTTCTTGCAATTCGTGTATGATACACGCACTATACATTATCAATACTCTCAAGGCAAATACCATGCATCCACTAACACGTGTATATAAAAATATATAATTCATATTATATGTTCAACGTTTCAAAAGTATACACATAGATAAGCGATAAAAATAACATTGCCAAAATGTTATACAAAGGCAAAACAACAACAACACAACAGAAAAAACACAATTATATAAAATAAAAATGCCTCTTTTTATTCAAATCGTACAAAACAAACGATGACGCACTTTAGGAGAGCTCACGAGGTAGGTGCACGTGAATACACAATTTACAAAACGGGAACACGTGAATAAACCAATGATTCAAATGGCGAGCAACAAAATTAAATGGAGATAATATTTTTTTAACATTAAATAAAGACGAAATTTAAACAGCAACTCCTGTCTCTTACAATCATCAACCCATACTACTACACAACTCTACTATACGTAGACCACGTTAGACGAATCCATGACTCCATCGTTATGTAGACGGTTGTCATTAACTAAAATTGATGTTCTTGTACCGTTGTGTTGATTTTAATATGAAGTATGGTCATTGGTGTTATTGATAAATCATCTTTTTTCTTAAAATCTTTTTACCTATGTTATTTATTGCATTGTTCAGCTTTTCTACCATAGCATTTTGTCCTAGTTAGTTCCCTATATGTATTATACTTACACTACTACATTTAACTATTAGATTCATATAATTAATGTTCATACTCAATACGTTTTACAAATACGATTAGATTTATAAACGTTTAAATTTTAACTATTTTTAAACATCATCTAAAAGTACGTAGTTTCTCTGAATATTTGAACTTTAAGAGTGTATATTTTGTGAAGAAAGCTAAATCCTTCACGAGAACGGTTTACAGACCTTAGCTTAGATCAACAGATTTTCGTAATTTTCCGCAACAGATACGTAATATTTATCAAATATAATACAAGCAGCCTATATTTATAATACAGATTTATATGACGAGTAAAAGTATTATAAGAGCAAACCAAATTAACTTCTTTTTATGCATTCCTTAATATAAAAATATCAATATAAACGGTGTGATATCCAATCTATGAAAGTTTATATTTAATATAACGTAATATACAGTACCTATAATAATTAATTATTTTAATAACACACGCATATTGTACTAATATATTAAATAATGTAACATATCGTAATGATATTAAAACATTGAAAACAAACCCACAAAGATATTTCTACGTACACATCAATTTTATATATTGAAAATACGTTAATGCTAGTATGAACAGCGCTTAAATATACATACAATAATGAATTGACACACAATAGTTAAAATCATTGTAGGTTAATTGATATTTAAAATTATTGTCATTGTATAATATAGAACAGACATAAAAAAAAAAACAATAAAATAATTTACTTTACTGTCATTTACACATAATATTGATATACCTACAATCGCCCAACTAATAAATTCAACTCATAACAACAAATCCATTGTTCAATTACTTATCAATAGTCTTTAGGTTTCAATTAATAACTTTGTAGGTACCCATTAAATTAACTTCTCTAAAATATTATTAAATTATTTTGTCATACACAATTATGACATCAACTCATGTACAGATGGACAAGCAAAACAATAATATGCTGCAATTTTTATTTATAACATATTATAATAGTGAAAAACCAATCATCTGTAGCACCATTACAGTATTTATATTTTATTATTAAAAAATAATAAACATAAATATATCCTGGACGGCTATATAGACACGCATATTCATATATGCGAACAATATATAATACATTCGTTCTGTATTACCCCACGGAGTTCCACCATTTAGATAGGTATAAATATATTTTGATTACTTAACAAAGCTTATAGTAATTATTATAATAAAATCTTATTATCATATATTCGTGTGCGAAGCAATCTCGTTTCATAGTTAGCTTCATATTTTTGCTATCATTGATTGGTAAAGTAATATATATCATATTAAAATTTTATTATAATTTACATTTAATTTTTCTCGGTATAACTAAGTGGCTTGTTATAATATTATTAAAATATAGATTTTTTCATATTTCCCCGTTAGGTAATAATTTATTACTGCTACACACAATATCAGAGAGACAACGTTCTAATTGTTATCTGCCAAGTAACACTTTCATCCCCATCAAATACATATATTATACCAAAGCGTAAATTTAAGAATTAAAATTATTTAAAATAAATAATAAAATGTTATCAACTATTTATGTCATTATTGTTATTTAAATGTCGATTTTAATACCACGTGTACATACTTCAAAGATAAATAGCCAATGAGTAGGCACGTATGTTATCTATTTACTATTAATTAATAAATTATATTTAAATGGAACTCAACAATAGTATTATTACACCTTACTTATCTGTAGTGGGGTTTACTACGATTTTCAACATCTACCACTTTATTGTCTATTACTCTACCAGCAAAAAAATCAATAAAAGACTTTTTTTTAACTTTTGCCTCATTACTGCTCTTTCAGCCGACAATATAATCACTGTCAAAAGTATATTTAACTGTATAGTATAATCAGGTTTAAAAATTTAGTAATGTGATCTTTACCATCTACTACCATCTTTATTATCCTGTATGTATCAATTTAATGTTATGTACGGTAAGTGTCGAAAAGTAATAATTTTAGATTGAAATCTCAATAAAGAAAAAAAAATTATATTTATAATAGACTTTAACTATAAGTATTAATATTAGTCAATTATTATTTGTCTTATTTGGTCAACTTCCTTGCCCGTTTCTATATATAGATTTTTATCGAGTTTTTCCGTGTATAGTATTCTATGTGAAGACACTAACATTAACGATTAAAAGTTTTGTCAAAAAGTATTTTTAACAGCCTTAAGATGCCACACCCATGTGTGTTGTCTCTGACTTACACACAAAGACAATATAGCGAATTAGCGTTCAATAGAATTCATTTTATATAGTTAGCTTTAATAATAGAATACATTTACCTATTATAATATTTAAATGCAAGAATATTATCTAGGCTTTTATTAATATTATTTTAAAATAAGTTATATCTATGTAAAATATTACAACTTTAAAATTCACATAACTTACATATTTTGCTAACGGATTTTAAGATATCAGAATTAATGTTTTAGTTTTGGAACCAATATGCACCAATATTTAAAAGTATACAACTAACCTTTAGACCAAATATTGTACGATATAATAAGATTTTTAATGATTGTATTTAAATAATATTAAATACAAAATTAATGAGTCACGTATTTTATTTTTATAAGAAAACGTTCAGAAATTATAAAGCAAAAGTAATATAAAAGGTATATTAATCTATGGTCCATGTTAAAAATCGATAAAAAAATGTATAGGTACGGGGGTATATTCATGATTATCTATTTAAACATACCTAACGTATATACATTAATAATTGTGACAATGGATTTTAACTAACTGATGGGCGCGGGTGAATAATAATACGTATTTATTTATATAGTTTTATTTTAGTAACTTCTCATATTTTATTGTTTTCTGGAATTGTTAGAGATTATAAAGATAAAAAATTATGATTACATATATTCATATATAATATCAAATTTAGTGAATCAATTATAATATCTTAAATATATAAATAAATAAAATTAGAACCGAAAAAAAAACAAAACATTTTCTACCAACAATTATTGGTTCCGGTTTAAGTTCGTAAAAAAATCAAATAGGATTTTGGAAAGTTTCTAGCTTCTATATTTTAAAATGATTCCGGTTCAAATACTGGTATTTTATTTCCAGTTCCAAGCTCTGAGATGCAGATACATAATGCATTTTTAAATTTCAGTAAATGTATATAAATTGTATTGTCCATATCTGGAGCGTTAAAATGATTGTCTAAGATGCAAATTTGACCTTTACTGATAAATTGTATACTTAAACTAATGTTTATTCTCCAAAAGAACTAATAAATAGACAGTTGACATTAAATTTAAACTTAACATAAATACTACAGCTATTAACCAGAATACCGTCTTCAATACACCGTAATCAAGTTGCCTATCTAAGTCCGATATAACTATTCCAACACTCAAATTCAACTTAGAATGACTTTAGAACTATTTTACAACACAAAAACAACAGACATTTAAACAATTTATATTTTCAAATACTAGTTATAACTATACAATCATAACCAAATACTTACATGAAATCTCGACCAAGGATACTTCCTAAAGTTAAATGAAGTTCACTTATATCAAAGCGTGCCAGAACTAAATTTGTATGTCTTTTTATGTAAAATAAAACGATAACTATACAACAATATGATATTATAAATGACAATTTTTTGTATAATAAAATATACAAATCAGTATAATGTACCACTTCCTTAGCGATATATTTTATTGTACGAAATGAGATTAAATCGAAAATATTTAAAAACACTTCACGCATATCAGTTAAATTAATTCATTAATTATTATTATAGAGTTATAGAGTACGATATATTATATTATACACGTAGATTAAGCATATATTGAAATCTGAGTGGAAATCTTTATTAGTAACCCAATCATAGGATATGCATTAAAACCTTTCCTTGGAAATATTTCATAAAACCTGATTAATACGAAAATTGAAAGATTGAAATATCGTAATGTTAGTAAGTAAGACAATATATTAGTAATATAAATTATACATAATACTTAATATGAATACGATCGTGGTCTCAATTTCCAATTAATAAATAATAGATTGTCTCAAAATTTATTAAGTGAACTAATTATTTCGTATAATATATTAATATAAATTAAATTTATCCAATAACAATATATTTAATAGAAAATATTTTTTTTAAAAAGAACAAATAATTTAAATTACTTTTTTATTGTTATGTCTATAATTATTTATACTACATTATTATTTGAAGTAAAATTATAATATGTTTGAATAGTTAACATTTGTGTAGAAAAATGTATTCAACATTAAATACATGTGCCTATTTTTTTTTTAAATTAAACAACTGAGCTAATAAAAAAGTATTAAAATATTTAATACAGATATTTACTAAGTATTATATTTGACATGCTTTATTTTTTTCTAAACACACACACACACACACACACACACATATATATTTTTCAAAAAATACATTAATTTATTTGTTTTCTTCTGTTTTCTCTTCTCCATCTTAGTGATTTTTGTTTCAGAAACTACTGAATATATACAAGTTGTTGATGAAGCAGCTAACCTCTATCTTGTACCATGCTTGAATAGATCCTATACTTATGACTATGAGTTTAAAAAAAATAGTTAACTCTGTTATTTTTTATATGAGACAATTTAAAAATAAATCTATTATAAAGTTAAGAAGTAAAAATATCGTCTAATGAAAAAAAAAAATATCATACAAAATATTTTTTATTAAAAAGTTTTTGCAATTTATTCAAAATTTAAACATTGACAGAGATAATATTTCCACCTTCTAATTTTATTATAACTCAATGTAATGAACAGAATAACAATACAACGATAATACGGTATTATCTATTATTATATTGTTATATGATAAACTTTACTGATTTGCATTTCAAATGTCCTATAATAATTAAAGTATTATTTAATTATTTATCATATTATTTATATTTATATTTTATGTTTTACGAAAAATGGTTCTGAGCAGAGTCGGTGTATCAGCCAGATAAAGTGAATTTGAAAATGTCATTAGGTATATAAAATATAATAATATACGTTAAAGTTTTGTCCCCACGAAAAATGTTTTTAAGTTATAAATTTTAATATTAAATGTTTACAAAAAATACTATGCCTATGAATTTTAAATATTTTTACATATCTATAATAACAACTTACAAGGAAGCTTTTCTAAGATTTAAAATATTTTTACCCAGCAATAAATGTTTTATCCACAATTATAAAAAAAAAAAAAAATTGAAAATATTTACATATATCTCAAAAAAATACAAGAAATAGTTTGAAAATTGTTCAATGTATAGAAAATGATGCTAATTTAAAAATACTAGTACATGAAGTAGTTAATTAACACTTTAATTATTACCCTTAATTTTTAAAATATATGTATATTTACAAAATGTTGTCATAATATTTTTAGGTATTGTGTTTATAAATATGACTATGAAGCATGGAAAGCGAACGAAATTCTACACAGTGTTTATGAAAGTTTGTATTTAAATAATAATAAAAAGTAAAAATATTCTAACTATAAAAATTATATTTTATAAAGTAAAAACTTAAATATTTTATAAGTTTTTTCTTTAAATTTAATTATTTAATAATTATTATTGAATTAAACAGTAAATTTAAAGAAAAAAAATTGGTCATATTAGAAATAAATAAATTTTTTATTAAAAAAAAAATAAATAAATGAAAAAGAGAATAATAGTAATAAGTCTCGTTTATTTAGTTGTATAACTTTAAATATTAAAAAATAAAAATGTTTTTAAATTCATAATTTGTTGATTTTGTTTTAAAAATGTATGCTTTGTACACCTACTATACAAAACTGTTCATTTGTGTTCTTAAAATATATTTCTACCATGAGGATTCTACTAAAATTGAATTAAATGTTTCTGTATTTAATATTACAATGATGCAAATGCATCAAAACTCAACACGAAAAAAAAATGTATTGCTTATACATATTATATTAATAAATTAACACCATTCAACTTTTTAAACAATAGTATTTATGGAATAACAGAATTAACAAATGTAACAGCCATAAACATCAAAAAATTACTTACACGATAGAATAGTGTGGCTTTGGTACGAATATTTATTGGTTACAATTTGATTAATTTTATCATTCTTACAATGAGGACATTTTTTAGCCAAGTTGGATCAACTCACTAGTAAGTGAAAAAGCTCCTGTAGCATAGTATTATCTGAGACACGAACATAAATTGGCTCTAACAAGCGTAGTGCATCAATTTGACCTTTAATTAACCTCTGAGTAAAATTAACACAAAATCTGATGCAATTTTCTAATAATGGTTTGAGATCGAGTAACCCACTAATAGGCCTGTAGTCGTACAGCGGATAGGAAGTATTTAAGTAGTAACCGGCAAAACTAAGAAAGCAGTTCTAAACTTTATGAAGTTACATTTGATTATAATGAGACCACACTTCGGAACTAATCACAATATCGATTTAACTTAGCGTTATATTTGTATAATAAAGAAAAGCACTTGTGAAGAGGAGTGTCACCTTATGGAACTACTTATAAGACAAAGAATATTTTGTGTAATGAGATCTATATCTAGTCTAAAATTGAGTGAAAGAACATAGAAAAACCCTAAGTATTTTACTTAATCGATGAGTACAGAAGAGGATGTTCGTTTAGACGATATTTATAATATTTCAGTACTAAGCGGGCATATATGGAGAATAGATTGAATAACTGATATTCAGATGCTTTGATTTCACCGAAATAAACTTTTACTGGAATGGTATTGCATCCTTGGAGATAACGGACATAATTCTAAAACGAATAGTGATTAGAGCGCTATTGATCTAACAAAAAATACATACCTATCATTTTTATGCAGACGGATCATCAAAAATTAACCGCGTGCCTGAAATAAATAAAAATAAAAATATCGATTAGCATCACCTATAATGAGGTGCAAATAATGTTCTTTGTTGTAATTAAACCAAGTCCTTAATGTTATTGAAAACCTTATAAATGCATAAACAACAATATCCTCAGCAATGGCATATTAAAGAGTTGTATTAATTTCATTTTATAATATATTACGGTATTGTTAAAGTTTTTATAAAATATATTGTATCGTTAATGACATTTAACAACTACGTTCACTGTACTTACGCGTTATTTTCAAAGTTTTATGTTTTATTTTTATGTTAATTTTATTATTTCCCATTTTCACAAAGAATTGACATCCCATTAAAATATCTAATTAAGTATAAAAGGTATCTCAATAAATATATACATATATATTAATAAATATAAGTAACATTATTTTATTTGTTTTGTATGTATACTGTATATATAATATTTTAATTAATGATGATATTTACTTCAAAATACTTAAATTTTAATCGAAAAGTGTTTTTATTTTTAGTATATACATTTTAAAGTTAAGGTGCTCAAGGTCTCTCAACACCTCTTTAGTTGCGCCAATAAGGAAGGTATGTTATTTGTTTTGAATTCCATAGCAGTTTATTAAAGATCCTGAATGACTGTAAAATCTCTATTAATGATAGTAACACTATTATAGCGTCAAAAGGATCATATTATGAGAATTTTATTTTTGTTTCATTAAATGAATTTTACTAACAATTATTATCTTATTTAAATGTAATATTATTTAGATATATCCGTAAAATTTATTCGACTATAATTATAAAACATATTTAAAAAATATATTAATTGTTATTCTCTTGTTGACATAATAATGTTTTTAATAAGTATTTTAATTGTTATATAAATTCATCGAGTTTTTAAAATGAATGACTGTATTATTATAAATATTATAAGCATGTAAATGGTAACTGAGTTAGCAAGCCACCAAAAAAAAAAACTTTTTATTTTATAAAGTGGTTCTAAAAAAACATTTTATACTATAAAGTGTTCTTAGACTTATTGAATTTAAAACGAAAAAAAAGTATGAAATGTATTGTACTTAAATCCAACTTTGCGAAAATTGGAGTTGTAAAAACAATGGAAAATAAAAAGAATATAATATGCATTTCGATTTATGAATTATTGTCATTTTAAAATGTTGAAACTTCAGATAACAAAGTATTTATTAATGGCATTTTACTGTTAACGGAAATTAAATTATATCAATGCTATTTGGATATTTTTCATTTTATATTTATATATTTTGAATGTAATTTAAACAATTATAACTAAATCAATTTTATTATTATTATTATTATTTAGTATTTACATCACCTGATAGAAGAAAATCAAGAATTTTTATTATAGTTACTTTACAATCTATAAATATATTAAGTCCCATCGTCATCGAGTAGGTCACTGTAATGTATTTTGTAAAATATGGAAAATAATTTTAACTCAACCATTCCATGTGAAAAATTGTTTTAAATGGAGCAATATGTCAGATTCTATTTTTTAACATAATATTTATATTATATGATAAATATCATACACTTTAAACATCATAAAATATAAAAATTAAATAAAAAAATATTTTTATAAAATATTAAATTCTAATGATGAATAATGAATATATATATAACTGTTTGCGTAATTTTTTCTTACCAAGTTCATATTTTTAGGGCCCGTGTTGCATGATGCACGACTTAATAGATTCCTTTTTATTTATTTTAAAATAATTTTATTTTAATTTAATTCTATTTTTGTGTCTTAATACTCCTTCACAACTAGTTGAGATTCTGTGCTTTAGATTTTGGGCTTCGATACTGGCTAATAATCAAATAGATTATTGTTAACTATACAGTTTATTGATATTAATTGTTTACATTTTTAATAATTGACAATTTTATATTTTTTGTAAATTAATTGATGATTAAATTTGAAAAAATAAAATAAATTTATGCATTTCATTTGAAATGCATAGTCGTTGATGTTTTTGATATTGAATATATTTTTAAGTTTCGTGATCAGATTCATGAGTCATGAAATTATTAGAAACAAGTTCAATTTAAGCTGTAAAGAAAATATATCAGTTTTTATTAAGTAGAGTTATTGTTCATTTATGTGTGTAATATTTTTATGTGACTACTTTATTATTCAATCAATTGATTTAATATTATTTAACATTAATATTAGACTTAATTTCAAGTTTTCAATTTTTTATTTAAACGTATATTTCAAATAAATAAATATTATCTAGTAAAAATTGTATTTATTAAATTCCATAGTATAAGTGAAAATAAATAAATAATTATAAAACTATGCTGTGCAATACATGTAACTGAGATAAATCACTGATTATGCAGTTATAAAGTATTATTTGATAGTAATACTGCAAATTACGTTAGTTTAGAATGGTTTAAAACGATTTAGAATAAATGTCGTTTGTCAGTTTGCCTATTAGTGATCAACGTGATTGTGTTGTGTCTGAAATAATAAAGGTATTTTCCTACATCATGCATTTGTATATGATAAACGTTTAATTGCGTAAGTTTAAAACAACTTTGTCATGTAAAACATGATCTCATGATCTCAACTAATTTTCACAAACAAATAAAATGCATTTTACATAATTTTGTTCATGAATAATGTCATTTCTAAAGTTTGTTGCATAAAAATACTATACACTTTAAATTCAGTCTATGGTCTGTGATATTAACTAAAGAGTTCTGAAAATTAATCTCTTGGGCTTACACAGTTCAGAAATGCAATATGCAAAATATAATAATACAATAATTATAATCTATAAAATAAAATAACATACAAAGAACAATATTTATATAATTTTGCAGTTATGTTTCGTTAAATAATTTTGTCTATGCGGAATTGTCTCTTTTAAACAGATACATACTTTGAACCAAAAACCCATGTTCATATTGATACAACTCCTTTGTGCATTTAATATATCAGCATAATCGCAAGTACAATAAGAAAAAGTAAAAACAAATAATTGAATAATTATCGTATTTAAAAATCAATTAGAATAAGTGTAATTTTTTTGATCGTCGGTTTTTCGACAATTTCTTATGTTTTTTGGTCATATTTCCTGTCGATTAAAAACAATAAAAATTATTGAAAGGATCAAAAAGTAACTTCTTAAAATTACATTAAGGTCTACTAAATAAATTCAAATTTATTGTATCGCACGCATTTTTTTGTAACATATATTACTCAAAAACTATTAATGAACGAAGTTAGAAAAATAATAATGAAAAAAAGTACTTTATTTAAAACTGTATACATTTACGCTCCATTCAGAACATTGAACTACGAATGTATTCTTATTTACTTCCTGAAGTAATAATTATAAACAAGCTTGCCAATGTTATATTTGTTAATTAGTTACAATTTTCTCATTTAGATTCAATCTAATAAATAACCAATAATTGTATTCTCATCAATAACATTTCATGTTAATTTTCTAGTACAAAATAAATTTTTAAATGCTATTTAGATAGCACAGATTAAAGCATAATATTAAGCTATCAATTCTAAGCTTTCGAAGTAAATCTCAAGCCTAAATCAAGGACTTAGAAGTTAAGTGGTTTTTACCATTTAACTCTATCAAAACGCTCACTATTTCAAGTATTGTTCTATATGAGAAACTGTATATAATTTAATTTTATGGTAAGGATATTTTTGACATGATAATTAATAATTTTGTATTTTATAACTGACTAGAAAATTTTCAAATTTTAATTCTTGGTAAAAAAAAAAAAAACATTTAAAATATATGCGGTGCACTTAATGTGTACTTAAGGAGTTACACCCATAATAATATTAAATTGCTATTATACACATAACTTGACTTGCCCCATAAATATTTTTAGATAAAAATGAAATTTGGGCTCTAGATCCACACTTCTTTTAGTCATTTTATGTCTACAGACACGCAATTGTATCAATGATACAATTCAAAACAATCACAAATTAATAAATTGTATAAGCTAATATAAACTGTTGTACAAACGATTTTAATTGTTTTATCAAAGCTATAATATTAAAAATTTATTTGATAATATTACCTATTTGAAATTTTATTAAAATACGTAAGAACGTTGATTGTATCATTGTATATTATCAATTAAATCAATGGTATGGATAAAATAAACTTTGTACGTAAAACCAATTATTGTAGTAGACATCTATTAAGTGTAAATGGTACTTGGTAATTAGTTTCTTCTATACTTTATCTTCAACTCTTTACAGTTTTTAACATTAGAAATGTTAAATTTAATAATTACTAACAAAAAAAACACTCTAAAAATAAAATAGAAATATTACGCAAAATACGCTAAATTAAATTTACAAAATAAATATGTTTGTCATGAATTTTGTTTTTAACCACTGTACATTATAGAATTTTATGGAATCTATACAAAGAAGAGTTTATATTTAAGTCTAAAAGTACGCGTATTAATAAACTGTGATCTTCACTCTTAAGTTATGAACATAGAGTAATATATACTGTAGGTAGTTTTGAAAAGAATGCTCCATCAACTTTTGTACTGAATTATCCAATTTTTCCCTAGACCTTAGAGAATTTTTTTTAAGTATCTAACGAATAGTATCGATACTTTTTAATCTTTAAAATGTTTTTTTTTATTATGCTAATATTTGTATTACCAATATTACTATTTTATTCCTATGTTGGTAAATGATAATTTTACTATACAACTATACTTAATAAATTACAAATATTTATACATTTTTTAGCTTTACCTCTTTAATTATACCAGCATGTATTTAAATTCGTACTTAAATAATATCATTAAATTTATCCAAATAAAACGAAATAAAACTAAATATTATACGTTAAATAAACTTGGTTTTATTTGTAAATCTTACATTATTATAAACGTATTCGGTAACAATTTAACGGTCAATAATGCAATATTCGTTTGTTTTTAGTTAAAAATATCACAAATAATATTGATAATTAATAAATAGCTTGTCATATAATTATATAAACTTATATATCAAAATAATAACTGGGTTATTATAAAACATTGGAAAATGTTATGAAAATATAAACTTAAATTTGCTGATGTTTTCGTATTAAATAAGTACCTGTTATAACAGTTAGGTATTCAATTAAAATATGACATTGGGTGTTATTGTATTTAATTATACTGAAAAGAACCTAATAGTTATGAATATTAAATAAACTATAGTTTTGTTTGTATGATAAATATGTAACGCTTTTTCACCATCGATGCATTTTGATATTCTAATACATATAGTAGTGTGTGTTCGATTTTTGAGGTATAATAAAACTTTCTACGCTCCTCGAACTTTTCATAACGTATCATATAACAAGGTATTACAAATATTAATTTTTATTATAATTTTGTGTGTTTTCTGAAATATACTATTCATTTCTTAGCATATTATTTAAAGCATATGTTTTTTACATACTTCAAAATTTCACAGTTTTAGAGAATATTCTACAATAAATAATAATAAATCTTATATTTTTGTAAAATTTAGTTTAACCTACAGACTAAGTATATCGTAGTATATTATAAAATATCCTTAGAAAATAAAGGTATTCTGCTGCAGTCTCCGATAGTCCGGTAAGAATTGTTTTTTCGTATCTATGTAATGATTTATGTATCAATTAATTTTCATTTAATACATCCGTAACATTGACCTACTCAATTACAAAAGTACACTCAAAATCTACTATACAGTAGATGGACTTCTTCAATTGTTATCATTAAACATTTACCAATTATTACTGTATTGCACAGTTTTTATAATTATATTGTATGCTTTAATTATTCGCAGATTGTATCAATAAAATTCTGTGCAATGAACAAATTGAGAGATGAAGAATTTATCATTAACTTTGAATTGTTGAGACGATCCAGGTTCTATCACATATTTAAACCGAATGATTCAAAGATTTGCAGGCAGTTATTGCTTTATTACGAAGTATTTGTGAGCTGCATTATTGTTTTCAGTTCTTTAGGCTTTTTTGTCAAAATGGAAGATACTTTGAGTTACAGTGATTATTTTACAATCATATTCGCTATGATTATTATTTTTTTATGTTCTTGGAGGTTTTACATTTTTTTAAGCAATGTTGAAATGATTTATGACGCGTTCAACGTTACACGGTTTAATTTTTTGAAGAGTCAACATTGTAGTAAAAATATAAATATACTTTGCGGCCATAGAGACAGAGTGATTAAAATTACCAATCACTTTTCCGTATTATCGCTAATAGTGGTGTTACAGTGGATACTATTTGCTCTTGTGAGAAGTGCGTTCACAACACCCGAAGACGAAAATGTCCGTCAACAGAATATTTTGAATTTACGTTTTCCTATATCTATTCACACTTACAACCAATATTATTTCATATTTTATTTGACGGAATTAATAATAGCAATATTTGTTGCGTACATAATGATTTTGCCAGACATATTAATAATATCTTGGTGTTGGGGTATAATTGCTCAACAGGAAGTCCTTAGTCAATCGTTCAGAAACATCGGACTCGAAGACAACTCACAAAAAAGTAATATTTTTTCGAAATAGTAAAATGTTTATTGAAAAGACAAGTGTCATAAATAATTGAATTTCAGAAATATATTTTAATACAACATTTAATATTTTAACACGAGTTACTTATTATAATATCGTAATAATTATTTATTACATTGGTCAATGTAGTTTTTTACTATCATTTTTTATCGTATAATTTATTTCGGATTTTATTTTTTTTTAATATACTTATTATAGGTATATTATACGAAACGTATATGGCTATATCTGCCCAACGACATTTTATTACATAACACGGTGTATATTGAGTATAGTGCTTCCACGATAATAATAATACCAATCATATAATTTGCAAATTTATTTTACTTCATTTGTTAACTTTAATTTATGTCCCAGTACATATTCACTATTTAAAGAAAATAACTATAGTTTCAAGATATGAGCGTGTTAGAATTTACACTAACATTATAAATAAATCATTATACACCCATTTGATCATCTCAGAAGCTAAAAGTAACAATGTAAAATCGATTTTATTTAAAGAAAATAATAATTACTTAATACATGAAAGATTTGTATTAAACTGAATTAGTTAAAAATATCAGATACTTTGGCTATTTAATATTTATAAATAATATATAAACACGAAACGTCGACTAATTATAAACTAACACATATAATAATTGCTTATAAATAAAAAAAATTTTTATTTTTTTGATGAAAATATTTAATAATTATAATTACAGTATATTATGAAGAATTTAAATCAATTTTGGCTGATCAAATACGACTTAATCTGTAAGTATTAATACCACGTTTTAATAAACATGAAAAATTATCGATTATTATAATTATTGAATTAAAATTTCACATCATATAATGTATATAATACAAGAGATAAACCCAAATATAAAAAGCCAGAAAAGAGAAATTATTTTGAATATTATGAAAAAACAAAAATGTATTAAATGTTTTAAGAATAATTCGCTATAAGTGCCTATAAAAGTTATTCAAGTCAATAATGAATGACATGAAATTATCAACTTATACTTAGTTTTTGCGATCTTCAAATTGTATGTACAGGACCGTTATCATACCTATTTTGTACCAAAAACGACTAAAATAATTTCATTCAAAATTTAAAATTAAATTAATGTGATCTTATGATTTTATAAATATTACACAAACAAAGATACCTACATGCTTTGTAATGAGTTTATATTACAAAGAAATAAGTGAAAAATGTAACTGTTCAATGTTCTTCATTAACTGCATAATATTACAACTGTATATTACATTCTTATAAGGTACCTTTTTTTCTAACTAAACCAACATCCTTTAAATATCATTATCTCCTGTGTAAATGTTGACACAATAATTTCATACAAATATACGATTTAACTAATAAAATACAAGGCAGCTTTTAATTCATCATGTTTAATCTATGAAACACTAAATACAATAATTATGTTGTTTAAAATAATATATAGTAATTGAACATAAAATTATGTTTAATTGATCGAAAATATTATAAATATAAAATGTTATTGTAATGTTGTTTAAATAAAAAAAATTTATTTTTTTTACAGGAAAATTAAATCATTTTATTCAGTTGTGCGTCCTATTATTTTAACATACGTTGCTATTAAGTCAACATGTTTCATAATTGTAACTTATGTGTTACTTGCGGTAGGCATATATATTTTGCTTTAACTTTTAATTTATATGTTACCGACGATGTAGTAAATTTTATTGAGTCAACTACTTTAAATTATGAATTTATCTACTAAATAAAGTTATATATTGTTGCTAATTTACTATATGCATTCATATAGCTAATATGAGTATTTTTACTACGTATACAGTATAAATACATAAATACAATATAGTAATTAAATACTTTCATACGTATAATGTATTCTATATTCATAATTAATTACTCTTTATTTCTAAAAGTTATTAAAAGATTAATATATACCTAAAGCTCTATTATTTGATATTTCCAATATTATTTTTTATTCATACTAGTCTAACCACTAACAATAATATTTGTTTTATAAATACCATTACCTACACAATATATAATTTCATAACTTTAAGATAAATACATATTTAAATATACAAATGTATAAATTATGTATAGTATTGAGTGAATATTTTCTTATAATTTATAACTTATGAGGTTAAGTTATGGTATTATGTAGATTTATGTAACAAAAATCTCGCAACTATTATTACTTGAGTTTTAGTATCTATTATCTAAAATTCAAATCCATACAAATAATAAAAAAAAATATTGAACTTATAAAATAATATTTGATATTTGTAACTAGATATTTTCATAAAAAAATATTGTTTCAGATTAAAATTTAAAAAAAAATAGCTATTTACATACAATTGTACAAGTAATAGTAATTAACCCTTTGAAATAAGTATATGTAGTTAAACAAATATAATAAAATAAAATATATTAGAAGTTGCATAGATTTCAAATTTATCAATATACAAAAAATGTAATAAATTTTTAAATAACGATCAACGAGTTTATTGTTAAAAGATTCAGTTTGTGTAGATAATACTAAATATAACCGTTAGTTTTTATACGATTGAATTGTTATGTAAAAAGGTTTGCTTGTCAGAGGAATCACATTCTATTCTCGAAATTATCAAGCTTGGATCATCAGCTCTGTATTTATGCGTACACTTATTTTTATATTGTTATTTATTTGACAATATGAATGTTAAAGTAAATCATTAATATTTATTGGCTTTGACTTGGTTTGATAATGGTTACATGTTTACATATTTTGCAGTTACAATCTGTTAACACTAGCATATATTCTTGTGATTGGACAAAAATGGATGTAAAATTTAAAAAGTTATTATTATTAACGATGCAGATGAATAATGCCAATAATTTAATGATAAAAGCTTCGCCGAAAAAAATCGTTAACCTACAATTATTTGCTAACGTATTATATAACTTTTCTACATAATTAATTTTTGCATGAACACAAAAACTAAATAACATTTTGTTTCAGATTGTAACGATGTCTTACAATATTGTTTCCGTCATGCTGAAAATCACAGGTTAAAATAATCAAATTTCGAGATAGATCTAAATGTTCAAGCAATTAATAAATTAAGCAATACTTTAATAATAATAGTATAAATAATACTTAATTTAAAAAAAAAAAACGAATAATAATATTGTAAAAAACTATATATTAATTATTATATTATATTAAATATTCACCAATTAATACGTAAATATTTATAGAAATTTATACAGATCATTATTAAAGAAATGTTTCTAAAACACAAATTGTTATATTTACTATTAACAAACAAAAATTAATATCATTCAATTTTTTTAAAAGTGCAAAATCACCTCACCTTGTTTATATGTTTAAAATATGATTCTAATATGCGATTTAAATTATCTGTAGGTATATATAAAACAGTAAGCTGACTGGTTGATCTATCAACGCATAGCTCGAACCATTAGACGGATTGAGCTGAAATTTGACATATAGATATCTATTATGACGTAGGTTTTCACTAAAAAAGGATTTTTTTAAATTTAATCCCTAAGGGGATTAAAAGTGTTGAAAAGTGTAAAATAGAAAAAATCGCTTAGCCGAAACCGCTGAAGCTATGTTTTCGTTTTATAATATAAGACTAGAAAATTTTCAAATTTTAATTCGTGGTAAAACAAAAAAAAAAAAAACATTTAAAATATGTATGGTGTACTTAATATGTACTAAAGAGTTAACCCATAATAATATGAAATTGCTGTTTTGCACATATGGGTTGTATATTTTTGCATATATTTGAATAAAAATAAGTTTTATGAGTTAAATATTTTTAGATAATTATATATAAGTTGCATACTGTATAAACATCAAACTCAATACTTAATTTATATTTTACTTCGAGTTTGAATAAATATTTCATTGCAACAAATTATTAAGTTATTTTTAAACTTAAATATTCGAATGACAGACTATATAGTCTCTTTTCTGAGTAGCTTAAAATATTATACTAAATTTACAATTTTCCAATAGCACCATTTTTATTATTTATAATTATAAATAAATAAAAATTATTTAAAATAACTTAGAATTTATAAATATTTAAAAACGTTAAATAATGTTTTCAAGTGTTTGGGCACATAAGTAAATTATGCATATTACTATACATTTCGTGCACATTACGAAAATAAAAAGCTCGTTATTTTTTTGAAAAATTAATATAAACGAAAATAAAAACTAATGTTCTTTGTATATTTTGAAAATGTGTGTGCATATTCTACAACGTTTTTTGCATGAAAATCCAGGCCACACTTATGACTCAAGTCTATTTACATAGCTAAATATATACTTATGTAACTATTAGAAAATGAGTTGATAATTATACAAAATTTAAATGTATATATATTATTATTATCATCGAACATGTAATAATATATGAACTTATTCGTTATAATTATAAATTCAATCTCTTAAAATTATATCAAATAAGACATTAGAGGGGAAAATAATATATAAATGTACAAAACATGTTGGTGTATACTTTTTAATGTAATTACTTCATATTAATAATATTATAAATTAATTAAAGTATTAAAGCACTATTTTATAAATAACAATATAATACGCTTCCATAACTTTCAACATTTGTTGAAAGAACCTAAAACTTTTGAGAAACATCCTAAAATATGCAATAGACGATTAAGGCATAGTCTTGAATTTGTCAAGACCCTTTAAATGATTTTAAAAAGTAAATGCTGGTCAATTAAAAATATTACTGAAAATTATTTGAAAGACTGTGGGAACTATTCAACTATTCAGTTTTAACAGAAAATGTATTAAGTTTGATACTAACAAAAGGAGAATGTATAACAAAAAACAATAGACTTTTGATTTTTTTATCGTATGTTTTATACTCGAGACAATAGAGATAATTACTATCTCTATTTTGCTTGAGAAATGTTATACGTAGGTGAAAGAGGTTATTTTTATTATTCGGTTTGGACTTTTAGCAGTTATATACGTTAAAAAAAAAAATAAGGAAAATAACATCAAGCGAACACTCATTATAATGATCTATAAATTAAATAAGAGTCTTCGATTTAATCTCGTAAATAATCTAAAGAATTTAAAAAGAGATAGACTACCGAGAATTTTATGAAAACAAAAAAAAGGCGTTAAAACATATACCGCACTACTGTACAGTAGGTCAGAATGTATCGTGTAGTTTACCGGAATCTCTCACAAATTATCGCCAGTAAAATATAGTAACTGAAATATCGCAAAACAAATATATCGCCAGCACACAAATAACCAGTATGAAATATAGCATATATAATAATTCTATTTTTGTGTGTTAATACTCCTCTTCACAACTAGTTGAGATTCTGTGCTTTAGATTTT